>NW_010116475.1:127629-130115 GCF_000699245.1 Pterocles gutturalis
TGATGTCCAAGTTTTTGGCACAGCTTCCTGAGAAAGGAACAGCCACCCAGGCTCCATGCCACGTGGTGAATGTGTAAGGCAGGAGAGCAGAGCAGAGCAGAGACAGCAGATCTGCTCCAGGATACCATCCAGCTGCAAACACTTAGCCACCACTTGCTTTACACAGCTTACTTCATCTCCCCACTCCCAAGCTCAGCTGTACACTGCATCACACCCTGCCCTTTCCACAACCTCACAGCATCTCAAAACTAATGCTGATAAGACAGAAAGATATTTCAAGCCCAGAGAAGTCACACCTGACAGACTAAGCTCTGGGCTTTGTGCACTGGCAGAAGGGAAGGGGTGTTTTACTCCTCTGTATATTTTTTGCCAAAACAACCTTAAGCCAAGTCTGCTCAGTTTACCAGACAACTAAGCAGTCCCAGAGATTCAGTATTTCCTGGAGGCCAGTGCATCTCCAAGGAGGACACCCCGGGGGAAGGAAGTATTCATGCACAGGCTGTCTTTAAGGAGATGTAAGCTCAACATGCTCTTCTGTGGTCTGGAGAGAAAGATGCCTCAGAAAGCAGTCAAGGCAGAAATTAACTTCCCAACTCAAATTGCCTTTCAGGAGACCTCTTCTCTCCATCTTTCTCCACTGTCTACACAGAGCCCCTAGAAAGATCTGCTTCAATAGCTAAACATAGTTTTTTGAAAAATGCCCCCACAATTCAACAGTGGCTTTGTCACGGGACTGATCTCACACATGATAATCACCTGGCTTCTCTCTGCAACACAGTTCCACCCTGAAAGAGGTTTCCATCTCACAAGTGAGACGCTTATTAGTCTAAAAAATAAAGCAAGTGTTACTTCTGTCTTCCAGTTATGCCAATTGTCCAACTGCTATAAATGTGATGTCTGAACACAGCCAGTGACAAGAGGACTTCAACTGCACACAGGATACCCAGAATCCTTGTGCAGTTATTGGGAATGGAAAAATTACTGTGAATTTAACTTGTGAAAAAACGATTTGAAGAACAGTCATTATCACTGCCTCCTCAGGGACATGAAAGATTTTGCTGCAGCTCCCCACAAGTCCAAGAAATTGGAGTGTTTAGCTTGTTCTTAGATGTGTGACTTCCCAACAGTTCTTTTGTAAAATGATATATGCCCCATTTCAAAGTAGCTTTGCTGTCTGAAGTGGGGGAAGGTAATTGTGAATGACAGAACTGGTATATTAGAAAGGTCTAATTTATTTTTTTTTTATTGTCATTAATCATTCCTTTAACAGGTTAGAAAACAAAATGACATTTCAGAACATTTCATCATAGTTTATACAGAACCAGTTGATGCATGGTGTCATTTTCTCATCCAAATCCACAGCCACCTTCCAAAGCGCAGAGTTTAGGAATTACAGTGCACACTGGACTAAACTCTTTCACAATGTAAGGCACAACTACATGATCACAAGTAGTAAACACAAACACTGAAAACAGAACTTGAGAACTGAACATCAATTAAAAACAAACAAAACCAAAACACACTCATGCAAAGAACTATCTACACCTACCAAGATGGTATGATCCAGTTTAAAAGAAGTGCAGTACTCTGTAGGTAAAACTGCAACATAAGGCTAGTATAATACATTACCTCAAAATACTGGATAAGAACTTAAAACTTTTTCCATTTATATTTTATACAATTATACAGAAATTAAGTTGTATGAGCAATATTCACATCTGCAATAATCAACTAATCATTAAAATTCAGAAAAGAAGCAAACAAGACAACGTAATTTGTGGCACGCATCCAGTACAGAATATCATTCATCAAGTTCACATCTCAAGTACTGAAGAAAAAAAAAAAGCAGACTACATTAATGGTACATTTGGTGTATGAGGCTATCTATAGCCAAATGACAAAGCTGCATACAAAACAGTTTTTACCCAGCAGACCACAATTACGAAAATTTGTGGTTATGATTTATTTCCTGTCCAGCAGCTAGAGTTTGCAAGATTGAAAATATAGAAGTTAAAAGAATCCAACAGAGTTTACAATAACGTGGAACTATTGGAGACTTTCAAACACACAAAAAGAAAGACTTAACCTTTTTCCTTTTTGGTGAGAAACTTTTGCAATTTTGGCATTCGCTACTTTTACGTAACAGGACAGCGAGCAAATCTTATTAAACTTACCTAATGTTTGAATTTCACGCTGAGAGGTAGTTTAAACAAAATCTTATGTAACAGCATCAAATGGTGGGGTTTTGTGATTTATTTTTTTTGTATGTGATTTTTTTTTCTTTTCTTACAAAAGTGACAAACCCTATACAAGCAGCATTTTGAACACATTACTATAAAAAGTTCTGGTATTTGCTAACCCAGCGAGACATTCTTTCAAACATCCCTTTTGCGCCAGGAATCAAGCTTTAGCGTGATACAACAGAGTACTTTGCCGTAAAGCCAACAGCAGGAGCCTGGACCTGCCAGCACTGGCCTGTTGACACA
>NW_010116475.1:130143-148091 GCF_000699245.1 Pterocles gutturalis
TTTCCCAGCCCTCTTTTTACCCCAAAAAGGTAGGAAATACAGATGAATTTGTTTTTAGTTTAGGTCATAGGGAGATGAACAACTGCAAAACACACCTACGAGGCTTCTGCTTTCCTAGTAATGTTGATTCAAAAGGGTTAGCAGGGCTTCAGTAATCTTCAAATGAGCAGATACTCCTTGATCTGCTGCACAGTGACTGCACAGTATGTGGTGAGCTACAGACAAAAGGCAGAGTTTTATTACATTAACTAGTACCTATCCTCTTCATTACTGTGATCTTAAGCAGCATTTAATGTTCTCTCTAAAGATGTAAACCTCCTTATTCAGTGCCCCTTAAAAAAAACAAAAACAAACAGAAACAAAAACAAAACACCACCAACAAAAAAAAAATACCCCCAAAACTGAGTTTCTGTGGAGAGACTTTGCTATCCAATTATTGCTGGTTTTGGAAAGTACACCACTTAGTGCTTTTGGAGAGGCTATGGGTGGACAAAAAATTTAAACTTATCCTAGAAGGGGTGCTGCGGTCAAGACTTCAAAAAGTAAGAACTGGACAACTGGCAAGACCCTTGAAAATACATAAAATTTCTGTTTTGTCATTTTATAATTTTAAAATGAAGCTCTACAAAGACAACATGTGCGTGACTACATGGGTTTTGTTGTCACATGTGCTCTCAGATGATGATCGAATTTTTGTTACAAAGCAATTATGAGTGCAATTCTCCTTACTTAGCAAGGGGACAAATGTAATACAGTAAAAAGTCCAGCTGAAGCTAAACCTTCTGTCCATTGATTACAGCTAACACATGTAATGCTAACGATGCCATTCCACTTACTGTTGATTATATTTAGACAGCAAAAAGTGCGTAGTGCAAATGACAGTGTTGTTTCCTAGTCCTCCAAGAATATGAGAGTGGGAGGGGTGGCACTTGGAAGAGTAATTTATCAGCTTCAACATACCCAAACCATGGTCTCATTCTTCTTGGCATAGTTTATGTTCTGTTCAAACTTAAGCTCCAGCAGTTTTCTGTCTGTCACTGAGTACTGGTCATAAATTTTTTAAGTTTTGCAACAAGCATTTGTTCCCACTTGGTGTTTAACTGACATTTAACAATCCAGAAAAGTACTTGAGTTTTCCAGGTCCTTTATTTAGGAAAGTCACTTGTCTTATATCTAGCATGAGAGACTCAATTGTTCTTGCTAATGTAATTCAAACACAGCAAGGTTACTTCATGCTTCTGCTCCCAAGTCTCTTCTTGCTTCATTAATAAAGCTTTTCCAGTGAGGATTCACAAATAATCCTCATCGTCCCAAAACCAACAAAAATAGTTATTCATTGTTCTTGTGTACCTAGCGCTCCACACTCCATGGCAATTTGGTTACTTGACACCTTCCAAAAACAGAGGAAAAAACCCACACTGTACCCTAGAGCCTCAGACTCTTGTGCCAGAGAGCTAAGCCAGATGAAAAATGAGATCCTTCTAAAACCTCTTGCCTCTGTTGGAAGCTGCAGCAGAAAATTCCTTTTGTCTCTCCATCTGCAGACAGCAGCTTTCAATTAATTTTATCCTCTTTGTTCAACGTTTGCAGAAAGGGGAAGATTACTGGAGGGAAGGAATACGTGGGAAGAAGAAATAACTGTAAAGCACAGCCAGCTAAGATCAAAAGCCTGCCAATGACCTCTGCAATGCTACCTGCCTCCAGAGGCATTGCAGGATGGAAGTATGAAGTGTGTACTGCTGACATGAGGCTGGAGTAGAACAGTAGGGTTTGGCATTTTGGAGGCAACAACCCAAGGGATTGTGGCTGTTTGACTGGGAAGAGAGGCGATGTCTCCAGGAAATCAAAGAACCACTCCCCACCCTTAACAAGACCATCCTATGTGCTTTTCCAATTGCCTCCATAGCTTGTCCCAGCCCATGTAGCAGCTGGTCTCTCCTATTCTGCTCCCCCAGTGATTCTGAACATGGATGGAGTGTTCTGCATAGGGAACAGTTTCAGGAACAAACCCCACACTTCACTGTCCCATTCCTGATGCCACAGTAATGGCTAGCAATCAAAGGCAGCCTGAGGATCCCACACACCTACTGGTTCAAATGCTGTTTTTACCATTATTTCCACCTCTTGCTCTATAATGGCCTCTCAGTGAATCAGAGCAATCTGGTTCTTATTCGAGGTTGTTCAAACACATCACTGTGTGTCCTCTGGTTCCAAGGCTCTAGTCTCTGCTGACATGTTATTAGTTTTTCCCCTCTGTTCCTGTGTTTGCAGTCTGAAAAAAAATCAGTGTATTAAACTATTTTGTCTGGAATCTTTTAACTCAGTGTGGTAAATTACCGGACTTTTTACTAGGTTTTCCTATTATTTGTATTTTAAAGCAGTGCAACAAAACCCCCACATTCCTACTGAAAACATGCCCATCTAAACAGTCAGACTCTGCAAGCAGATTTACAAATATAAAGCTTTTCACCTTCCAGTTTCCCTTATTAGGTATTCTATAGGTCATTTTACTGAGCTTGAGCACAACTTCCAACACAACCATGAGGCCGAGAGCATTATAGGGTCTATTATACCACCAACTTGTCAACAAATACAGCCCAGCACACTAAGAATCATAAGCAGAAAAGAGGGAGCACAAGATGGGGTCATAAATTTACTCCAGTGAAAAGCTATAGAAATCCTGACCTATTGCTGCAGGCTGCAGGCTCAAAGCTCAAGCATGAAAGCTTCTGCCCCACCACTGTTCCTCCAGATTTTAACAATCTCTCTTTCTACAAATGTGTATTTGAAAAGCATTTCCATCCCCTTAAAAAGTTGGTCATATAAACTGGTCATCAAAAAGCAACCTTCAGAAATTGATCTGGTTTTGCCCCTGAAGCAGAGGAGCTCCAGACCAAGAACTGATCTGCAGTCAACGAACTGCACTGCTTCAGCAGCCAGCTGAGTGAGGTGATTCTTGTCTCTACACAAAGGCATCCCAAAAGGCTGAATTAAGAACAACCATACTAGAGCTTCTGCCACTTCCTCTTTACTGTGAAGCTCTCTACTCAGCTTCCACACATTCCCATTCAAAAGCAAAATGCCTGAACATGAGTCTTTTAACCATTTTCCTAGCTCCCCCTGAGAGATTTCCATTTTCCTCTGCCTCATGCAGTTTCTCCTTGTGCAGTTGCAGGAAGCTTCTCTCTTTCCTCTCCCTTCTGCTCATCCTTCACCCAAGAGCAGCACGAGGCTTCGTGTGTTACACAACAGGGCAGAATGGATGTAGGCTGGAGCACAACTGCCACATCTTTACCTTTCCCACATTTCTAAAGTCACACATCAGACAAAGAAAGGCTCAAAAGCAAACTCTTCAGATTCTCTCAATAAATAAATAAGAAAAAACATCCCAGAGGCAGAGGTTCTGTTTGTATTTTCTATTCAAAAGATTCTTATCCCAAACAGCTACACTAATGAGGAGAAATAGCAAGTCCAGAGGTTCTGCTCATATGAAATCGTTGCAGCAATTGCTTCTTTTGAGCAAGCAACTCTCAAGCTAGAACCCGAAAAGCAGGTCAGTGTTTCACATAAATGACAGTTGTAATCCAAATCCTTTTACAGCGACAAGAACCAGTTACGTGTTTCATCTGGCTTTTGGGAAGTAAGAAATTTTAAGAAAACTCCTTAAGGAAGACTCCTTGGGGCTGCAAAGGTGGAACTAGACAGGTAAGCTAAGAAGGGATATGAAACATAGATCACTACTTCTGGAGAAGAGGGACTGAGTTTCTTCACTTGAGAGTTAATCAGGACTAGACATTTTTCATAAAAGAGACTCTTCTTCATTCACATATAAGCTGTCAATGGATAAAAGCAAACGAACCTGCCTAAGAATGGCTAAGCTTCCATCATTGTGACAGAATTTGATTCCTTACCTCAGGCAAGAAGTAGAGGAATTCAAGACACAGTCCTTTTCTCTGAACAGCTGGCACAATTTTGTAAGACACAGAAGGGCTTGGGGTGTGGGGAACTTATTACGGTATTGAAGACAAAGGGTTCTTAAAATATTGGAAGACATAAACTCCCACTCAGAAGAAATAACCTTCACAGTTTTGAAATACCACATACAAAGGGAAGAAAAATTAGAGACAGGCAAGCAAGAACAAACATGTATAAATAAAATCACAACAAAAAAGAAGCTTGGAGCCCCCATGAACTCTTCAAGAAACCTCTGTTGCAAGTACAGAAAAGAAAATACAAATAAATATCTAAAGACATATATATTGGCCTCTTATTCAGAGCTGTTTGGCTTATAACTAAGCCAGTTGCAGGAGATTCACACCACCATTCTGAGCAGACTAAATCATCAAATGAACGTAACATTTAAGACCTTGGTAATGTGGGTCAGATGGAGCAACAGAAAACTGAGTTTTGTAAGGTATAGCAAGAGTTCAGCTTCTTCCACCGAAAGCTGAAGGAAGGGAAAGAAGAAAAGGTCAGATAAACTGCAGCAGTCTCAAAAAAGACTTTTTCTTAGTAGGATACCTAGCATGGAAGGTCTGGATGTCCTTTAGAACCACAAGGACCTGTCAAGGCTTCCAGAGTATGGGCAGGGAAAAAGATGTGTTACAGGCTACAACCAGCAGTTTATTTGCTTTTAAAAACCCACATATAAGGGTTTCTGGAATATTAAAATCCATCCACCAAATATGTAAAAGTGAAATCAGTCACTATGGGATGGAAAAATGTAATGTATCACGTAATATTCCTGCAATGCCTGCTAAACTTTTCTCATGTTTTCTTCACACATGCTTTCTCTCAGACACACACGCACAAACTATGCAATACGGTATGGGTAAAGATGTTCCAGTATACAAGCGCTGTAGTTGGATAAGGACTTGGGTGCTGATACTACGAGTGGGCAAATCAAACTGAGCTGGAGTCGAGTCCAGCCGTTACCCTCACTGTGGAGTTTGAACTTTAAAGAGAAAAGTCCAAGAACCAGAGAGAGAGAAAGAAAACAAAATCACAAGGGGTTATAAAGAACATCAGATATGCAATCAAATGCAACAATTGGTTACGCTTTTACAGCAACATTTGATACATAAAATCCTCACAAGTTTTTGTATCTTCCTTTTTCTTTGAAGGAAACAAGAATAAACTGCAATATCACATAAATGCTGTTTCTCTTGAACAAAAAAATAAAAGATAAAAAAATACATTGTTACTCCTCTGTTTAAACTTTATTTACAAATAACTGGGTATTTCTAATCTAGACATAGAAGCTCTTTCCAGGATAAATGGCAATAAGCTACGGATGATCTGAGCCCATGTCTCACAAAAAATACAATAGTTTTACTTGGTATCAATAAACATTTTAAAATATACTAAATTTTGCCAAGTGTTACAATCATTGTCCAAACTGAATAGTAGTCTGAGTGCTGAACGAAGTGCATCAACAGATATTATAGATTTTAGTGTAACATTTCTTTGTCAATCACAATAGCCAGTTATCCTTGCAAGTCATTAAAGCAAGTATCACAGACCCGGACAGGCTTCTTAGAAGAAGGAGTTAAGGCATTCTTTGCTGAGCACTCGGCACAAAAGATATTTCCACACTGTCTACAGTGGTGCTGTGAAAGAGAAGAAACATACATGCTGAACACCAATGACAGGGAATCGATCACTAGTAGAGATCACTATCATGTCAAGTCAACTCTCACGTTTCAGAAGTTAGTCTGAATTTTTAAATAGTAGTTAGCACACAGAAGGGCATAGGAGTAAATCATTTCTAAAAGGTATAGGAGTAAAATATTCAGAAGCACTTCACTGAGTCAGGAGACTACACCAGTTTTGGAAGTGAACTGGTTGAAGTTCATCCTCCTCTTGAATTTCTCCTCTTCAACTTGTTTTGGTTGCATAAAACATGTTCTTCTCATGTGTAACTACCTGCTTTCACATGGGAAGTACCCTTGAATCAAAGGATACAGCAGCCTTTGTTGAAAGGCTACCCAAAGGACATCACTACAAATAATGCAGGACAGGGAAAGCCACCTAAATCCAAGTCAGAAAGCACTGCAAAATTAACCTCATGAATATCCCTCATCTACTTCATTGCCAAGTCACTTGTTGGAGGGATGGTAATCTCCGGATGAAGGGCAGACCCTGCCAGTTGAGGGATGCTAACTTCTTAGATGACCACAGCTGTTTTTACAAAGAAGGTCTGACTACAGACCTAAAACACATTCAGTTGTTTCTTCTGTTCCATGTTTAGTCAGTGTTAGTGTTTTAGGTCTGTAGTTACAGACCTAAACAAGGTTACTGTAAAAGTCTTTTACACCTGTAAATCCAGTTCAGACTGCTTATTTATAAGTTTACTGTAAATACCCATACAACAGTGTAATTTTGCTTGCTTGCTCAGGGGACTGAACTATTTTAACACTATTTCTAAACAGATGGCTGTTAAAATGGCAAAAGTTTCATGAATAGAGTAAGCTCCACAAATTTTATTTTTAATATTTAAGGCATTGCATGCAATAACTGTATTCCAAGACATCCCGAATACCACAGCACTGTTAAAGCCATTTTCCGCAGTTTGTAACCCATCTAGGAGTTTGAGAACAACAGAAAAAGAAAATCCCCACCGACACACAGTAAAACACACCTACCCTTCTCACTGTCACTGAAAAGCCTTTTCCACAGGCCATACAATTCTGTACCTCATTGTCTTCTGCCCACTTCCTATTGAGAGCTTGGGTGTGTTTGATCTATATAGAAGATAAAAAAACAAGCAGGTTTTTTTTAAATTCATGTCTAATTCCTACCGATTTCCTCTATCTTCACTGCACGCAATACTCAGTGTGGTATAAAAGCACCAATTCTGCCATGATACTGAGAGCTTATATTTGTTCAGAGAGAAAATCTTCCAAGTTTCAAATCTATGGGCATATTTAAGAACCCACAGACAGCAATATGGTCCTTGTAAAATACAAGCATAACATCCTAATCACTCTGGAAAGGTTACCCACCACCAATCTGACACAAACTTGAAATTTTTATAAGTTCTCACACAGAGAATCAACAGGTTTGATCGCTTCAAATCTAATTATACCTGTAATGACTGGTTTTCTCGGCCAAGTTCCTGCATTGCAGCAGTAGTGTTGTCCAGCTTTTTCTTCATTTCTACAAGTTTGGCTTGAAGCTTTTCAATTTCTCCCTCACTTTTTATACACCTGAGGAAAAATAGTAAACAGCTCAAAGCATATGAGGCAATGTACACTGCCTCCTTTGGGCAGCCTGTCATGACTGAGAAGTTACTCTCATAAAATCCAGACAAAAATATCTTTGCTGTGAAAAGTTCTTGGATGCCTTGACTGGAAAAATTTCTTGCGTAACAATCAGTTTAAGATTATCTGGCACTGCTCTCAAATATCTGCAGCTTATTAATACCTGGAGTTACTTCCAAAGCCAGGGACAGTACTGAATTCAAGCCCTGATAAGTACCTCTGTGCAACAGGACACTTTCATGAACCAGCTGCAGCAGATCAGGTCAGACAACAGAACAGAAAAGAAATCTTCTTTTAGCAAGGCCACCTCCCATCCACTGAAATTCAGTTAACTGTTGAAAGCCAAATTTCAAAGGTGTTTCTCTGCCAAGCCATAAATGGCTACTGGATGAGTTCAGCACAGGATGGCAAAGGATTGCCAAAGAAAGAGGATCTCATTTGAATTGATCCCATCCTTTCTCAGGGTCTACTGCTCAAAAACCAAATCAGCAGACTTGACATTATTGAAAAAAGTTTTCCACTCTGCCTTCACCAAACATGTCAGGAAATAAGGATAAAGAAAGCTTCCTGTCTCACAGGTGTTTCTTCTACCCCTGTAATGGCTGCTTTCAGGTAACTCCCACTGCCTTGCATGCCTCCTGCTGCCTGAAGGAAAGGCACTCAGCTTACCTGTTGTAGAGACAACAGTAGAACTGGAGAAAAGCAGACTGTAGGTTTTCAGGAGGAAGAAAACACCTCTTGTGTGAACCTTAGCCTATCTAATCCAATTACACATTCAATCTCCTAACATTGAGCAGTGGGCACAACTGGAAGTCCCTAAGCAAATCCCATGTTATTGAAGGCACTAAGGAGTCTGTTCCGGGGTCCTGGATGACTAGGGCATCTACTCTGACTGAGTCAGGGCAGGGGAGTCTCAGAGTGATGGAGAAGGGTCATTAACTCAGGTAAGAGAAACTCCCTCTGCTAGGCCTTGCAACATTCATACAATAGATGAGATGATAACCTACAGCCTACACACCTGAAAGTTCAGAGGAGCCCAATATTTAGAAGGCTTTTAATGAACGGTATAAATCTTCAAGTATAAGCACAGAGCTGTGGCTTTGGTGACAAGTAACGTCCTGATAAGCCTGTCTGATTTTCTACAAAACAGACACCCTGTCAAAGCCCACAAAGAGCACAGTTTGTTCCCAAAACCACTTGCTGTGCTTTGGCAGGGATGACAGAAGGTTACACTCGGGAAACCGCACCCACAGCACAGACACTAGGAACAGGCAGAGATTTAAATAAAGCATGCATAAAGAACCCTGAATCAACTGAAACAAATTTTTAGCGTGAGGCTATGCATTTCCCATTTTCCACATTGTCATGACCACAGCTTACCTCTCCAGCAACGCTCTTCTCTCATCCTGATTATTCTGCACTGTTGCTTCCAAGACAGCAATGTCCCCACGTAAATCATCTGTCTGTTTCTCCAGCTCACTCACTCGCCTCTGACTGCTTTGCCACTCTTTCTTCATGGTAGCGAGGTTTTCATTCAGAGCTGTGACCTGCATGGTGAGCTTGGTCTCCTTGTCCTCATGTTTCCGGTTTTCTTCCTCTTTCTCTTTTTTCTCTGTGTGCTAAGAAAACAATGGAACAATGAAAAACAACCTCCCAAGAATTCAAATTTAATTGAGGCAAAGAATCTTACTGTACTAGAAACACTACTTTTAATCAACAAACCCTATTAGACAAGGCTGTCGTCCCACTGTCCTACACCATTAAATGCCTCAAAGATTTCTGATCTTGTCATTTAAAAAATAATGTAATGTGAAACTAATGTAAACTTTGCTTCTTCTCTGTCCCTGAAAGAATCCAAAGGCACGTTCATAAAACAAGTCTTATACTCTCTAACATACTAACCAGTTTAGCTTCAATTTCAGCACATTCTTTCTTCAGCTCCTCTTCTCTCTTTTTCAGCTGATCTTTGACAGCTTGATGGTTTTTTTTCTCCTGTTCCAGAGCTGAATTCATATTATCTATTTTGCCCTGCAGCTCTAATTTCTGTTGAATCAATAGCTGTTTTGCATCCTTGAGATTTGTCACCTCCTGTTAGGATACAGAGCTCAAAGTTAAAGTAGCAACCTTGAAAGTGTAAATTATTTAAATTCAAAACTACCACAATTCTTTCCAAGGAGAGGAAAGCAATAATTTTTAGTTTCATGACTGGAAGAAAGGATGATTTTATAGCACAAAGTAACAGTGATTTTCATGATCAAAGATTTAAAACTTATATTATGAACAACATTCAAATTTTAAAATAAATTTAATATATGTTTCTACCCAGGTAGTGGAAGCTCTGTTGGATTATTTTCCACAGTTCTTTGAAAAGATATGTTCATTGAAATTTTTCAGACCCTGTTCTAAAGTTTACTGCACATTGTTCTCTGGGTGCAGTAGTGAGGTTCAAAGCGACTTAAGGACAATGCAGAAACCAAACACTGATGGAAGAAAGGTAGTTTTCATTAGTCTTAAATGTATAAATAATGACCCTATGTTTTAAGCAAGTAGGATTATACATTTGGTTTTAAATATTTGTTTTACTTGTTCTTCTGTAATAAAACACAAAAAATCCTGAAGTGGAACAGTTAGTAAAATTTATAGGAATCACTTGCCTTAAAATTACACAGCCAAGCATTCAGGTACTAACAGACTAATAGGGGTTGACAGTTTTCCGTAAATCAAAATTTCCATTACAAGTTAAAACCAAACCAAAGGCAGTGAGAGAACATATCGTGAGGATGGGGGGTGCCCCATAGATGCATATCTATCCATTCCCTGGTAGGGGATGGGAAACAGAGTGTATGCCTTTAGGGGACAATTTCTGGTTTAGTCTGATTGCTTTTATGGAGATCGAGAGATGAATATTAAGCTGCCATTAATGTGCAAATTTTATTCACATCTTTATACATTTTCTTCTTTAGAACAGAGATTTCAGGAACGATGAGAACTGTAATAACCTTTTCCCAAAATCCAATGAAGTACTGGGCATAGATTGCTTGATAGCAACAAAGTGCAGATTTCTATCAAAAAAAAGAGACCATTTTCTAAACAGTGGAGAACAAAAGAACATCTGAAACTCATAAGATATCACATTACTTTCTTTTTATTAGCGTATAGAGACTGTACCTTCATTTATACTTGTGCAGCAAATTCAAATCTGTGCCTGTAACATGAAAATATTACTCCTAATAGTATAATACAGAAAACACAAATTAGAGCCTTTTAGGAGTGTTTGCTTCTACAGAGACTTAAAAATGAAATACATAGAATGTGGTGAGAAATAGTTTCTTTTACTGAAGACTAAAAGATGCATAATTAAAGCCTCAAAACTTTTACGCTTTAGAGACCACATTTGATTTTTATGATTTTGGAAAAGAGTTAGTCTTTTACGAGGCTCCTGACATTGTTTCTTCCCCAAGTGTGACTGTAAGACATTTTAGAAACCACAGCACATCAAGGGAGTTTCAACTCTACAACACATCCTTGAGAAGTACCAGATGTGCCTAGAATATCTGGGAAACTTCACATTCATGACACTTTTGGACGTATTTCTGCACTTCAGAGTAGCCAAGCAAGGGTATGTACAGTGAACCTACACGGAAACAGAAGAAAAGCCAGGACATACAACCCATCTTGAAGCTAAGACAAGTTATGTGGTCCACCTGGCCAAGAACACTGGGCACCAGTGCTCCAGGGTTATCACTAATCAAATCAGCATTGCTCAGGAATCTCAACAAAATCTGTGCTTTGGTTCCCTTACCTGTAATACTGATATTTACAGCAACCACCTTTGCAAAGCCATTCCAGATAACATCTACTGAGTAGGCACACATTTCTTATCAGATAACCAACCACATGAAGACTAGTTTGTCTCAATATACCTTCTCAAATTCTTGCTTGCAGGCTCTAAGCTCTTCACCCAGCTTGGCATTTTCTTTTTCAAGTCTATTCCTTATTTCCTGGAGCTCTATTGTTTTACATTTTTCATTAGCCAAGTCTTTTTCTTTCAAAATCTGGAAGAGAAATAAAAAGTGCTAGAAAAGTTACTTTTCCCAAGTTCACAAAATTAAAAAAAAAAAAAAAAAAAGTCAAGGGCCCAAAACCTACTTGGAGGCTCAGTAATTAAGGGGAAACAACTGCCACATATCGCTATCCACAGTTCATAGTGAAAATTAGCAGTACGTTTGCAGTTTTAGATTTACAACTCATAACATCTTTCCACACATCTAGCCACTTAGAACAAATTAACAGCTGATTTCAAACCAAATTCACTTCAACTCTCTGTTAAAAGTCTTTGCACCAGAGGTTCAGTAAAACTGCCATTGCTACACACTACAACAGTGCTATGCCCCCCAAAATACCCCTTGTTTAGAGGTGAGACAGAAATTAATAAAAGGGGGTGTGGTGGATGTGTCTGTGTCAAGATTTCAAAAGACAGAGGCACTCACCCTGTCATTCTGAAGATCCTGTAACATTTTGGTCTTCTCACCCAGCTGCTGCTCCTTCTTTGATGCATCCTGTTCCAGTGAAGACTTTGCTTTCTTCAGTTCCTGTATCTGCTGATTACTGCTAGCAATTCGATTTCTGCTGGAAACTAATTCTTCTTGAGCTAGAGCAAGTTTTTCTTCTGTGGACTAATTACAAAGAGAGTTCAGCAAATTATCTCTCAGTACAAGAGTTTCAGATACTCAACAGTCACTTAAACATCTTCCCCATGGAAAAAATGGTTATCTAGCATCCAACACTTAGCTTAAAATGTCGACAAAACATAGTCACAGAAAATTCTCAGTTGCAAGGTTACCCTGCATAAAAAGAAACCACCCCAGTACCATTTCCAGCAGCAATACCTTATTGCACACATTCCAGCTTGCATCCTTCCACAGAGAAAAGGTGAAAACATAGAAAAGGGCAAAGAACAAAAGGTGACTGATAAAAAGAGAATGAACTCAAATTTGCTCACACAAATTTATTTTATTCTCTGAGCAAATCAACTGCTCTGTAACTCTAGATGGCTGTTACTTAAGAGGCAACAAAGCTATACTGTGGAGATTCAAAAGTCATTCAATGCTCTTTTTTACCAATGACTCAATGAAGCTAGTGTTAGGACAATCATGAATTTTTTGAAAATCCTAAAATTAAATGGACAATCTAAAAATGCTAATATCAGGACAAAACACTTCATGGTTTCAGCTGCATCAGCATTTTAAACACAAAATTTAAACTTCTATTCTACAGATTATTTTTTAGCTTGCTTACAACTCTCCCCACTACCTAGCAAAAGAACTTGGATTTATCTCTCTACAACAGGTCACAAAAACCCAAGGAACAACCTAAACCTTGCACCCAAGGCTCATTCTGTTTGCTCACAGCAAAGACAAACTTTGGGATTCTTCCTGAGTTAGTATTCTGGAGGTTATTTTTTTTAAGCCTTCAGCTTAGGCAAGGACTAGCTCCACTTAGAAGCATGTTTTTTCACAAAGAACCAATGAGAAAGAAAAATACCAAACTTATCCTTCAAAATATTGGTATTTTATGGAAGTTTTTTATGCTAAGATACAGACTGTGAAGTGAGGAGATTCATTATTAGTGATAGATTTATTAACTTCAGTGCGCCAGTAAGGACTTAAATTTTCAAGATAAACTAAATTCTCTTTGAAGCTCTTACTTAAATTCTAATCAAATCTCTTGCTGAAGTTTAATGAT
Organism: Pterocles gutturalis; assembly: GCF_000699245.1. Lineage (NCBI taxonomy): Eukaryota > Metazoa > Chordata > Aves > Pterocliformes > Pteroclidae > Pterocles > Pterocles gutturalis. Next base: position 143,151 of record NW_010116475.1, read on the forward strand.
TTTAAAAGGAATAATAAAAGCACAACTTTGACTTCACTTAATTATGCATATGCTTTATCAGCTCCCATGTTGATTTAAAACTAGCCCTCTTAATCCTCCCTTGTAACGTCTAATGTGTTTTGCCTATAGTCAGACATAGTTTGAACACCAATGATGGAACACTGCTGATTCAGTAGAATTTAAGCAACCCCAGAGGCTCTCAAAAAGCTCAGACTGGCTTTTAAAATTAATTTGCAGACAAATAATTTTATTTGCTTTCTGCGCTGTTAGAGTTTAATACTTAACAGTTTGCAAGGTGTTAACGCAGTAAATATTTTAAGCAAAAGAGGAGGTGTATTTGCAATTTCAAGCTGGCAGCAAGGTGGGTCTTTTGGAAACAAAACTATCCTTCTCTGCTCCACTGGGGGTAGTGTACTACCATGTTTTCCTAACAATGAGAAGGATGGTAAGAATAGCATCCTCATATGACATCTTCACAGGAAAACCCAATAGTCTCTGCAGTTTTAGAAAGAAGCATAATGAAGATACTGCGTTTATTCAAATTCATTTCCAGTAGAAGAAAATTGGTTATATCCAATTTGTTAGCACAGGATGATGAAATCTGGCTATGAAGTGGATAATGACACCCAAATTAAAAGCCTCACCTAGGGGATATTCCTCTCTCAATGTCCCCTCCTCAAAGCATCTACACTGGACAGGATATCTCATTGTGCCTATATCTAGGCTAAACCAATGTAAATGTTCTTTTAAGGGAACCCAACATTCACCATACTCTGCACTGTATCATGCACAAATGATTCATTAATTCAGTAGTTCCTAATATTAGAGACTTGTAATTTTGCATACAATTTAGCATACTAAAGCTTACATACACAAGTGCCTCTTAATTGTGCTGTGATTCATAATGATGAATACCTTAACTGGGAAACCATTCAATATAATTTTAACAGTAAATGAACCTTCTACCTATTTATGCTTGTCTTTCTGCTTTGCTCAAAAGCACCTCATAGCACCTTTTCAAAATGAGCAGAAATTAAGCTAGCACATGGTTAAATGTTCCAGTTATTATCCTTGTTCCTCACTTGTCTCCACTGAGACTGTAATTCAGCCCAATTCTTTTGCACTGCTGAGGAGCTCACACCTTTAACATAAAATCACCTCTCAAAACATGTGATGCCATTTACCTTATTTAATTATAATTCAGTTTTGCAATTGCTCCCAGAATATGATAGGTGTTCTCCCAGCTAGATATCCCCAATCATCAGATTGCTCTTTAGGATGGCAGGCAAAAGTGAAGGCATGTATATACAGAGCAAAAAAAAAGACAATCTGTTGTTATTTTTGTAAACAAAAACAGATCTTAGGATAACTAGCATAGGGTTTCAATAAATCAATAAAAAGGTAAAAAGATATCACAGTCTGACTCAGTACAACTTAGGCTGCTGCAGTGCAAGTAACAGCGCCAACAGCAGAGCCAGCTGGGTGTTAGGACCTGGATTCATTCTGCATAAGTGAGGCGCACAAATGAGCTTTTTAGTCTTTGTGTCCCATCCTCTCCCCTCCCTGACTTCAACCCCTAAGGAGAGACATGAAATTATTCACAGATGCTGACCTGATCTCTCTTCACTTCCTAAGAAGGGTTAGACTGACTACAGGCAATTTAGGCTCCTGACTTACAGACCCGAGGTTTGGCAGCATTAATATTGTCCCAGAACATCCACTGAAGATACACTGACAGTTGATGCCAATATTGGAGGCAAAGAAACATTCCTTTGACAACACAGAGGAAACTAGGACTGACTATGAAAAGCACAAATGCCAAGACTGAAGGATACTTGGCAGAGCTCAGGAGAGCAGGATTCACACAAAGTATGTTTGCACTAACTCAAAATCAAGGCAAAAATAACTGTTCTGCATTTTTATTAACTGTTCTATATAAATTAGCTTTTCCACAAAAAATACATTTTTTGCATGTGTGTGTACATAAAAACATATGTATATATTATATATACACATACATATTTGTATGTGTGTGTGTGTATATATACAAAATTACATAATGGTATTCTTCTTTTGTTATATATATTCTTTTTAATGAAAAACTGCAGCTTTTACAAGCACTCAAATCCTGCCCAATTTCTTTTTTCTGTCACAGAGACAAAAATGTGCTAATTTAGTTACTGCTATAGACGGTGCATTTTTAAAACAAAGTAAATTTGCAGCAAATAGTATCCACAAAATTATAACTACGTTCTCACTTCCAAATTTATTACAACACTTCTCACTTTTCTTCTGTGAACATTTAAGCAAGTTTGCATCTGGCTACAGCTCCATAGCTAGGATCCTCCACTACTGAGCCAGAAACTAGGATTTTAAGGGGGCCTTTCGTTCTTCAGCTGTGCTGACAGCGCTCCAGAGAGCAACGGCCCGCTCTGCGTCTCCCTCTCTCTCATGCCATGTTCTGTCTCCAGCTGCAAAACTTTACTGAAGCATTTGCTCGCTTTTCAGTCACACCTCAGTCTCACAGATGGAGAAGAGGCAGTGATCCCAGCAGTGACATTGCGGGCAGATGCCAGCAGATGGTGCTCTGTGTATGGCCCAACTCCTGCCACCGCCTCCCAGGAACCAGGCCTACCACCCTGCTCACGCCCCCCATTCGCTCTACGGCCTTTTATCGGCTACCCCACGCCTGAAACCCGGGCCTCACCAACAGCGTGGTGCTACACCATCTGGGAATATTTAAGCTCAGCCACCAGCTTCGGCTCCAAACCTTAACCAAAATCCATAGCTCTGTCTCAAATTACCTAGTTTTATTAAGTAACTCGCCTAAGGCAAAACATAATCCAGACAACTGAATTTGAATTGGACTATGAAATTCTACCATAAAGTTCTTCTGACTTGAGTGGTATTTTGATATTCAGGTCTCAAGACCAATATTATCATGCTGAAGCTTTCTGAACATGTTTTTTCCTTTGCAGTCAGTCTTCTAAGACAAGTTATCTCTTCTTCTTTAGGTTAACATTGGAACGAGGCAGCGCATCCATGATTAATTATCTGCTCCCCACCTTTTCCTTCTTCTACATTTTACAGAAAAAAAGTGGTGAGGCAGACCTCACTAACCCTAATTAACATATTTAAAAAAAAAAAATAAAATCCAGCAAACAGCCTCCAAGTTGGTACATCACTTCAGTACTGAGGATCCCCAATCTTCCCCATGGTCTCTAGGCTCCACAGAGACTCACATAATAAATCAAGTTACCTGACTGCTCATGTTGAAAATCTTTTTTTTCCACTGCCATCACCTTATTTTACCTTTTTTTTTTTGCATGGATATTCTCTCTCTCCCTTGCTACTATCCCTATTCAGGTTTAAAAGCATGTGGGACGCCTACTGTCCTATTTTATACTTGCCAGAACTAGAGGTCATCAAAATGGTTTCATAATACTTATTCAGAGCTACCTTTGCAACAACTGATACTTAAATAAAAAATATACAAAAAAAAGAAAAATCAGTTATTGAGCACATTCAGATGCTTTTACAGGTCATTGCACTGCCAAATGTTGATCTAAATGCATCACAGGAAATTAACTCACAGAGATATGTGTGTTATAGTAACTAACCATAAGAAAGAGTATGTTTTAAACGACCTTTGCTTGTCAATCATGCCGAAGTTCTTCACACTTTTACACAGCAATTCAATCAAGAAACACTGATAAGGAAAGCTTCTGCAGCCTCCAGGGAAATATGGTGGGTGATCTAATGCTACAGAGGAGGAGTATGATTAATAAAACTCCACTGGCCTATATGTAAAGGAGCTAATTATCTTTTTCCTAAAATAACCCTGAACCTGGAGCTTGGCTATGGCTTCACAGATCACATGTGCCTATCTGAAGTGGCCACAAGACCTTTAATGATTTCAGTGGTAGGACTGAAAAGCCTCCACCGGGACAGGTGAAAGGGAGCTCTGAAATCTAAGCAGTCACCAGTGGCTCCCTTTATACATAACAAAGCAAAGAGAAGCTGACATCTAAACCAAATCAGATTATGTCTCCGATAGTGCCTACCTCTCTCCATAAACTTCAGAAGAGCCTAGAACAACACTGTCAGACAGACACAGACAAAGCTGTAGTGGAATTCCTCTGAAGTGATTAAGTGCCAAAGCTACTCATCTTGCCAGTAGACAGCCAGTCTCTGCAGCACAGTATGTCCTGGGACTAACAGGAGCAGTGGCTTAGCAATTACTTGAAGGAGGGAAGCAGAAAAAGGACAAAAACCACCTTTGCTGGCTGACTCAACTCCCAGCAATACCTCTTTGAAGGCACTACACCCTAACACCAAATAAGATCAATTCATCTTAGGAATAGCAAAAACTTCAAGGACTAAGTTCAGATACCTGTATTCCAGGCAGGTCCCCAAACCTATTGTTTCTATTCGTTTGACATATCTGAATGTCAACAATCAGCCAGAAAGAAGCGGAAGGGGCAAGGACATGGGAAAAGACTGACAACTAAAATTCCATTAAATCATATAGAAGATAGCGGTTACTCACCTGCTGGGAGAGACTTTGCCCTAATTAGGTATGCTCTTTAAATTAGTTGAAAGTTGCAACATATAACAAGTAAAAAGCAACACAAATAATTATCTCTTAAAAGAATAAAAAATAAATCATCTTTCATTTTGCTGATGCACAAATGCAAGAGTAGTTCAGGTAAGCTGGCAAATACCCTTGGCTTTAAAGTAGTTTCAGGATGTGTTTTGTCCCAGGGGAAGGGACTGAACAGCACGAAATTCTACATATAGCAGAAGAGCTTTTTTCCCCCTATACAGTTCTTGCAGTTTCTTGGTCTTCAAAATGGATATAAGCAGATCTACTAAGTCACATGTGACATGAAAATTACTGTAAGTACCTTAAGATCTTGCCTGGTTGCCAGAAGCTCAGAC
>NW_010116475.1:148101-190469 GCF_000699245.1 Pterocles gutturalis
TCCAGCTGCAGCTTCTCCATGTTTTCCTTATGTTTTTCATGGGTCTTCTGTAAGTCTGCTAGCTTGACTTTCTCTGCTTTAAGCTCCTGTGCTGACAAAATAGACTGCTGTTGCAGTTTATTCTCCAGTTCTGCCTGAAACATAAGCATAGGAAGTTTCATTTAAAGTTACAGACAGTAAAGTAAGCTTTATCATTTCAGTAAACTTAATTTCTCCAGCAAGACAAGATTTTTTCCACTTACGAAATAGCAATTCAGCAATCTCATGTTTGTGATTTTATGGTAATATTTTGTATCTAATTTGAGAACAAAAATTAATTTATGTCAGAAGACTAAGAGAAACACATTAAGACCAAACATTAAAAATCTAAATAATGTTTCCAAGTCCTAAAGTTTCTGCAGACTGACTAAAGCACAAATATGATCACGTAGCACAGGGCAGCCAAAGCTGGAGCAACATTTAACGGTGCATGGCACACACCATCACATTCCCTAATGTTATAAGACATTTGAATTCTTTCCATTATGGTTTATGAGTTTCATACTGTCACTCAGACTAATTCTTTTAGTATAATAAGAGAAGACTTGGTTTAAAACTGCCATGGACACTCCAAAATGCTGCAGAGTTTGTTTAAACTACTCTCAGAAAACTCTACTGCTTTACAAGAAAATGGCAGCTCTTGCCTCACAGCATGCTCCTGAAGCAAAACACAATCTATCTAGTCATTTTTATCACTTCACTGAAACTCACTTCCTACAGCATCCATATTTCAGCACTAGTTCTTTCTACTTTATTATTGTTGTTGTTGTTGTTGTTGTTTCAATATCCAACAGCATTTGAAGACCTTGTTTCCACATCCTGACCTTATCATTTCCAACAACACTACAGCGAACAGCTGTTTATCACAAAGATATTGACATAAAAGCTTCAGCATTTATCAGAGAAATTTACACTAATTTTCTTAAAGGAGTAAGAGAGACCAGTCTTACCTTTTCTAAAAGGGCAGTTTTTAATTCAGCTTGCAGTGTCTCACTATGTTTTTTCTTCTGCTCAAAAGATTCCTTCAACTCTCTCAGCTTTCCCTGGAGATGTTGCTCGCTTTTTTCTTTCTCTTTCAGAAGACCCTGAATTTCCAGTACTTGCGCTCGTGCTGAATCAAGTTCTGTCGACAACTGCTTAGAAATCTATATTCAAAAATATTAGATAACTGTATATAATTTTAATTTAAATCACTCTTTGTACATGCCTATTCATACAACTCCCTATTGAACCATGTGGATGACAAATTATGTAGTGAACAGAAAAACACTAAAAACTGGTCAAAGCTATTAAAGCTGAAGATACAGCCTCAGGAAATCAGCTTGCAACAGACTGATAGAAGTTGGGGAGAATCCCTTGACTGCAGGAACCTGAAGGGCTTGCCATTTCTCTAGGCAAGGGTTCCCATTTCTCTAGGCACTTGCTGTTTTCCTCTGCCAGAGACCAGATACCAAGCTACACCTTTCTTGTGGTCCAGTACGCCCACTCTTACATCTGTATGAAGAGCTGCAGATTACTTGCAGCACTTTCCAAGTATGCCACTGTTATTTCTTGCACACAGAACGAGACCATCCCACAGTACCACTGCTGCTACTTGCTGCTTCAGAGCTAGGTGATCCAAAACTGGCAAGCAGATTTAGATTTTAAGAGCTACTATAACACATTAAAATCATCAGTTATTCCCAATTTCTTCCCCTTAGAGCAACTGCAGTCTTTTTTCACCATTCAAAATCAAGACCAGGCAACTTTTCTCCAGCCAACACTGGTCTGGGCTCTCCTGCCAACTACAGCAGATACTGAACTCATCTTCCTGAACTTGCCACAGATCACCATAGTGCTTCTGACAAATGAGACAGGAGCCAGGGGAGTAGCAGCAGGAGTCACACAGCAAATACCATCACACCTGTACATCCACAAACCCTCTTTCAGGCAGTATGAGTCCATCACAGTCCATCAAACTGTGTCCACTGATCATATCTTTTCTGATTCGTTTAAGGAACAGGTGACAGCTTGTATAAAGAAATCCATGAAAGCAGATTTGGCCTTCAGGCTGCAAGCTAGACTACATGATTTTGCAGTCTGAATGCTCATCTTTAAAAAAGAAGGACATTTGGTCCTCCTGTAGTCACGGGCAATTATAAAAGATTGCAAAAGCAACAAAATCCTTCAAGGATATCTGAAAATGTCCTGTCAACCACACAGAGAACAGACTGATTAGGCCTGAGACTTAAACAGATCTAAGGATACCTGTTAAAAACTTTTATCGTTCACAGACCATAAGTATGAAAAAAATGAGGACATCGTAATCACTAACGAAAAAACCTCAAAGGTTAAAATCACCTGCTAAGGTTTGCGGGGCACAGAAAGGTAGCAGTAAACTTGTATTTTAAAACTTCATACTGAAATCTTGGAAATTTTTATATGACCTTATTTCAGTGCCCCAGCGAGGTTACAATTTGAGAACTGCAACCTCTTTATCTCTCATCAATCCCAGCATGTCAGACTGCAAATGGATCTTTTGAACATTTTTTACTACTGTCTTCTAGATTTTTGAAACTAAGTGGACAGCTTACCCCCTCCTTTTTTTCCAGTGAGTTTTTCAGTTCATTCCTCTCTTTAGCTACAGACTCTGATTGCACTTGGAGCTGGTGTTTTACTTCTTGGCAAGATTTTTCCTAAAAAACAGAAGACAAGTAAACATTTCTGTGAGCTTCTAAGATCGGGTACCAGGTATTTTTGCAGGCTCTACAAAGCTTTGAAAAATACTGCTTTCCTTTTCAGTGAGAGCGCTTTTCTTCTCAGCGGCAGATATATTTTCAGCTAAAAACTTCTCAAAATTTTAACAGTGATAAATCTAACCTGAACACAGCTGATACACTGTACTTAACAAATGCAGCCATGTGCCAAAGAGGCTTTCCAATTACGGATAGTCTTCCTGTTTGAAGCTGCTGTCGGCAGCCTTTCTCCTTCTGCTGGAAAGCAGTAGGCTCATCAGTGCCTCAGTATCCAAAATTTCTTGATGAAGAAGTACATTTGCAGGATTTGTATAAAAATACAACCACATTTTAAGCCGAAATGCACTTAAGTCAGTGGTGAGGCTCCACATGACTACAGAATTAGAAGCAGAATCTGGACTCCTAAGTCTAAATTGGCGAGAAAATCCTTCAAGTTTTTAGGAGAAAAAAATATTTGAACAGCAGTAACTAAGTAAAGCAAACAAAAAGGCTTATCTTAAAAAGGTGAAAGAGTAAAGGAAAAACTGTTATTTTTAACTAGGAGCAGAATTTTTTTAGATCGGAATAAAAGCAGCTATGAACGGGTTCTGGAAAATGGTGACATGTAAGACAAGAAGGGAATGACAAAAATACCCATACCATGTCAGAGGCAGGGTTGTCAGAACAACTGTGTAAGAAAATTTATAAAACATGTATTGATATAGTGCTCATTCACATTACCAACATAGCAAAAGAGGGAAGAAAAAAAATGTATTTCAAGGCTAGTGAGAGTCCACTCTCGTTACCATAATAGGTTTCTCCGGTGGTCCAGCACTTGTTGCTATACCACCACTTGTGAGACGTCTCTGAAATTCAAATAGTTCTGGTACTCTGACAATACCTGAAACTACACATCTCCCCAGACGAAAGACAATGTTACCCTGCTTGCAGTATACAGCCTTCCAGCGTGTCTGGACAAGTGCACAGGAAGGTTCTATATAAAAGACTAGAAAGGAAACTAAAATGGCCTCAGAAGAAGAACATCATCTTCAATATGCACTTTAGCAAAGGTTTAAAACTGTGTTTTGTAATAATAAGACTGATATATTTTTTTAAAAAGGGGACATTTCCCATCAAATTGTTTCACCACTTCTCTATGCTGGGTTTTCTTCACCATATTAAAGGTATGCAGCAAGGAAAAAGGGGTCCTGTTGTGTGATATGACTGACATTTATCAGTGCAAACATCCAGACAAAAAATTTTAAGGTAGGACACAGGTATGAACAACTAAAAATCACTATTCGTTTTTCCTTCAGGGAATTAATTTCCACGCATTGCCATTGTATGTACACTGCTTTCAGACAGAAAGCAAAGTCGTTTCATCAGACTGTAAATACACCAAAAAAATGTCCAATGAAAGAAACTACTAACCATTTCTGCAACAGCTGCTTTTCCTTTTTGTATTTCTTTTTCTAATTCCTCCTTTCTTTTTTTGAAGGATTCAGAACTTTTTGAGAGCTTGTCTTTGGTAGCTGTAAGGTCCTTTAGTAGAGTGTCCTTCTCTAATTTCACTTGTTCCAGCTCGGATGTTGCTGCTTGCATTTTACAATCTAATTCCTTCAGTTGTTTACTTGTATATTGATTTGATTTCTCAAGGTTTTGTTTGAGGCTGGCCTTTTCTTCCTCCTGCTTTGAAATTTGCTGTTTCGCTTGTTCAAGGGCCTCAGATTTCTTCTGTAAATCCAATTTAGCACTAGACAACCTACAAATACATAGAGAAAAATAAAGGGGGGCTTTTTAAAAATTTTTCTTCACAGGTTCTTTTGTATCATTAAATGTCTCTATTGTTTAACATATTAACCATAGAACTACTTCAAAGCACACCTTTTTCATCTAGAACACGAGCATTTTGTCTCTCCAATGAAGACAGGCCAGCAACTCTAAATACTACTTTGAGATGGATTTTTCTTCCTCAAATATTATGAAAAGAAACTACCCCTTTGCTACTTACGCATAAACTGCAAATTAGTCTTTGAAAGTTACAGAGCTATGGATATTTAAAGATGGACCTCAGTACATCAAACTGTTCAGATATTTAGCTGACAACAAGCACAGTGAATAAACTGAAGTGTATTGAATCGCAGCAGTCACTGATTCACATGAGACATGGCAGATGGAGTCTGCATGGCATACAGAATGAAAGAAAACAAGTGGGATATAACTCGGTTCTCACATCAGAGGGAACACACAACTTTTTTCTATGATTTTAAGAAATAACAGGAAAAAAAAGAACAAAATTTCAACTCTAGTCCAAACCACTCTAGTTTTGTGTCTGACTCTGGAAAGTACTATAACACAGGAAATGCATACGCTTCTCTTGCTGCTTCGAGTTGTTTACTGAGTTCTGCTGTTCGGAGGTCTAATTCTGTAGATTGCTGTCGCTGCTGCTGTAAGTCCTGCAGAGTTTGTTCTTTGCTTGCTTTAGCATCAAGAATATCAGCTTCAAGTTTCTGAGACAGCAGAATAAAAAATTAGAGCCATCAGAATACAACCAACAAAATAAAAATAGCAATAAAAAGCAGAAGTCATCTAGTCTGAGGGTAGCATTTACTGTAGAAAGTTTTACTGTAGAAAGCAGTCACAATTCTCACACACCATTCATCTATTTCATTAGTTTGCTATTTATCTTTTATTATGTAGTTCCTGCAAATCTCTTGTTCAGACAGAAGTGAACTATTTTGGTAAAACATTATGAAATCATCTGCACGTTAAATGGCAAGCAGACATTTTTACTGCAAAGTAAAAGACAAAATGCAGAAATCCTTAAACTCTGCCATTCTTTATAACAAAAACACAGACACGAACTGTACAGCTATACAGCTGTAAAGAAATCCTATGCTTGCCTGGAAGAGGTTTTTCTTGTTTTCTTTTTAGCAGGTATTTGTTCGTTACATGAAGTATAAAGATCACAGGAGCCTTCAGCAAATGGACGCTACTTAGACTATTCAACACACTGGCTGTTTTACAGGCACTTCTGCTTTCATGCAGTGGCCATAAAACAAAATGGCCAAGTTTCTCCGAGAAAATTCCTGAGGGCTTTTGTTTTCTATTTTTTTTAATTTTTTTTTTAAATACCACGCATTCAACTGGAATAATCCCAAAGAATGGTGATGACACCAAGATTTTACACAGAACTGCATTCCTGTTGACAGCATCAACAACCCTGCTCAGTTTCACACTTCAGCTACCAGGAACCTCGTAAAATCTTGTGCGAGCAAGTACTGTGTTCCTCCCAAGCATTTGTGACTGTTGGTTACTTGTGAAACATTAGCAAAAGGATGAAAAATAAAAACACAAATGAAAGTGGGCAGAAAAAAAAACAGCGTGCAAAAGACAAGAGAGATGGAAGCATAAAATAATTACGCTAATAATGCAAATCTATGACTGCTTTATTTTTTAATAGCATTGGATTTAAAATTTCATACAGTGAAAACAACCTTCCTTCTCTTCTATAGTGCACATAAGCTAGGAAAAACAGCCCGCTCGCTCTTTAGCATAAAGACTGCTCATCTCCCTCAAAAAAGACAGACAACACTGCAAAAACAACTCTGCGTTGCTCCTATGATCCCTGTATCATATGATTTTATGTATCCTGAATTCTGACCACCAAGAGTGCTTAACAAATATTGAATAAAGGTTAAAGCCCAACTTCAAAAGCATTAGGACTAATTCATATCCCTAACTGAAAATATTAGTATCTGAAAACACCAAAAGGTTCTGCAAACCTTCTGCCAGAATTATGTGTACCTTAAGAGAAAAACTGATTCCAGAAATGGAATGCAAAACTCAAGATCAAGTTAGAGGAAAAACATTGATTAAAAAAAGAAAAAAATCTCGATAAAAAGCCTCTGTAGAAGCCTACTGAAAGGCTTTAGAAATAAATTAAATCAGACAGGTAGTGTTAACTTGGGCTAACCAATGTAACACATATTCCCTGCTACCACTTGTAAAGTGTACCAGGTTTAACTTGAAGGCTCTAATTTCGGGAAGCATTCATGATGTTCCTTCTCATAACACTTTCTGGGTAGCACAGAGGTTGCTAGAAACACATGTACAGGAAAATGACAGTATAGTGGCAATGTCCCAAGCCTATCTTCCTAGTGTGGTATGCTGGTATGGAAGAAGAGGAGAATAGGCTTAAAGGGTGGACTAGGAAACACTAGTGAAAACCTACAAAAGTGGTATTGATATAATCCTTCCCTCATAATTTGAGCACAGCTTTTATATCACATACTACCAAACAGCAGAGAACATCCGTTTTTGTAAGCTCCAATACTGTGTTCAATACAAACCTTGAGCTGTCCCTCTAGCTCTTCCGTTTTCTGTTCTAAATAAAGACTTTTCTCTTTGTACTCTTTAAGATTGGCTTCCAGCTGAGCACAGTATTCCTGCTTGTCATTCAGCTTAGCTGTAACCTGATCCAACTGAATGCTGACCTTATTTAACTCCTGAGGTAAAATAAAAATACGAGGGTTGTTAGTTTTTAAATAACTTCCAAAAATTACTAATGTCACATATGCTTTAAATGATCTAACAGGTTCAAATTGAAAAGGAAAATAATGTTTCTTTTTTGTTCTGAGGTGCAGGAAATTGAGAGGGGAAACACAAACACATGCACAAATTCTCTCTGTTAAACTGACAAAATTTCTTTTAAAGCCTCAACACTCCTCTCAAACTTTACAGGCTGTGGGCTAAATCTTAACAAAGGTGTTTTAAGTTATAAATAGAAGACAAATTGTGGTAATAAACGCACCAGATCCTGCTATTAGTACAACAGTAACTAGGAAGTAACACTACCAAACCTGAGGGAAAATTTGTGCAGACTTCCTGAAATCAAGCACCACCAAAGAGTCAATAGCATGGAAAAAGTCAGTTCTTCACATGCCAGAGATTATTTCAAACCTTTTGGTTCCACACAAAACAATGTGATTTCCTCAAGAGACATGAACACATCCACCTAGTAGCCACTATGATGACAGCTACATCAAAGCTCGTTGCTCTCCAACCAAGCTGGTTTATTTAATTATTAATTATTTAATAGTTGCAAAAAGAGGTCTTCTTTCTGTTTACAGCAATTAATTACGTTCCCACCCTAAAAAATGGTGCTATGTTAACATCTGCTGGATGTTTCCATGAAGACCACACCATCACTGATTCTAACAATGCAAATACTTGATCAAGCAGCCGGTGGAATGCTAGAATTAACACATATTAACACACACTAAAATATGCAATTTTAGTAACAGTCTTTTCGGGTTTTGTATCAGTTGGCACACAGATAATTATTTCCGAATACAGGCATCTGATTCTGAACGTATCTGAATCTGCAATAAGAGTTTAGAGTTTTCACTTGTACCCAGTGCATTCTACAATCCTTTCTTCATAACGTACAGGTGAGAATTGAATTACACCCCAACAGGACAGCTTATATTCTGACCCATAATCCTACAGCAAGGAGTGGATCCCTAAGTAAATTCTTTACACTGCAAAATACACCTTGTCCAGATTACACCAAAAAGAATTGAATACATATCACATGGTTAAAATACCCTAAATTATTATTTCCAAATGAATATTCAGATGTTTATTTAGTTTGTAAACAGACCATTCTTAGGTTTTTTAGTAGATTTTTAGGCAATAGAAATGTCATGTTTGTATGTTGCTTATAACCTGTTGCTTATCTTGCAGTGCATGCTGGGCAGTGTCCAGATGATTCTGAAGATCTGCTCTTTGAGCAGTTTTGGATGCTTCTGCTGAAAGTAGCAATTCAGTCTTTGCTTTTACCTGAAAGACAAGTTGTATTTCACTAAAACATCTATTTTACTGTAGCTCTTTTTTTTATATTGAATAGTAAGTTTAATAGTAAAATCAGTAGTTTTCATTAAAAAAAAGTAACAAAGATTTTCAAGGTTTAGAAAAATATCAGGACTTTAAGCCACACTGAGTTCTTACTTGGAGCTAAAAAAACAGACAAAAAAAAAAAAAACCCTACCAGTTCCACTCATCTTCTATTCTAGGAAAATATTTTTACTTACTAACAAGGAATAATGGGATAGACTTATTCACAACCATGCATAATTTGACAGCCTCACACTATGTGCACATTTGAGGGAGTTCAAAATTTTTAAAATAAAGAAGAATAAGAAATAACAAAAATATGCTTCTACATGCATACTATAATTCTCTGCTCCTATCTGCCTGTTAGAGAGCAACCTCCCTGCCTTCCGAAACACCCAGCAAACAAAATTTAGAAGGTGGGTATGAATGTTGTTGGTGCAGAGAAGCAATATTCAGGGTCACCTGCTATTGTGGTTTATTGTCTTTCTTCCTAATAGAAATTCTGCTTCTCTGAAGACTGTAAGGAAGCTCACATTGACTTAAAAAGCAGTTGCAACAGCCCATAGATTCTTCAGTTCTAGCTCTAACGTCTTGGTGAAAAAACAGCTAAGATAGCATACTGAAGCCCAGTGAAAACATCACAAAGCTACACTGGAAGGTCCTAGACCTGTTTGGAAACTGAGTAATTCAAAAGACACCACAATGTATTAATCCAACAATAGCCGTACTAGCTACTCCAAGTGTATCAAATGCTATTTATTCTTTAGAATAGCTGATAGTAATTAGCAGCTTTTAGCTTAGGCAGCACTTAATAGTAGGAAAGTCCACATTAAGTCCATACCGAGGAATTTACTTCTTTAATAAATGAAATTGACAACAAGGTGGCTCACAGTGTTTTTGTTTTGGATGAAAGTCACCAGCACAGGAAATTTCTAGGCAACAAGGTCTTAGTTACTTGACAGACTTTCACTCTGGTACAGAGAATTCAGGACTAGTAAGAGCAGGGTTTTGAATGGCTAATCATTACAAATACAACAAGAGATGCTTGAGAACAGATTTTCCAAAGTGAATTATGAACTTTGGGGGGCAGGGAGGGGTGTGGTTAATTAAAAAAAAATATAGACAAAACCAACAAAAAACCTCAACACTTGCCATCTATTGCTATTCTGAATCCACCCACATTTTCTCAATTTTATCTGCCTTATTCTAGTTCATTTGCCTGTTAGTAGAAACATGCAATTTTTCCCAAATTGCTTTGTACGTTCTCTGGAGAGAATACATAAGTCACAAGCAGGATTTATCATCACCAGACTGTACGGAGTTCCGTTACCTGTACATCAAGTTGTGAAACTTTCTCTTTACTTTCATTTAGCTGGCTAGTTAGTTCAGTGATGTTTGCTTCCAGGGAGAGCACACGGTCCTGGGCAGCTCTTAGATGTGCCTTTTGCTCCTGCACTTGCTCGTGCAAATTCTCTTGAGCTTGTTTATGACTTTCTGATTGATTCTTCAGCTTCTCTGTCAGTTGAGTTACCTGTAGTGAAAAAAAAGAGGTAATTAGAAGAGAAGGCTGGAACAGCCTGTCCAAGGAAGTCATAACTCTTTTTAATTTTAGCATGCCTTGTCATGGCTTTGGAGACTCAACACTATCACATTTCTTTTTCTGAATGATTACAGTAAAGCTGTACACAATACCACAGTTTAAACAGGTTACAAGTTAAAAATGGAAGCAAAAGAGATTTGTCAATCTGGCCTTACTGTAACAAAACCAGAATACTAAGGAGACAACACATGCAGGCTAAACTGAATTTTGGTGCTGAAAGCAGGAATTAAACCTCTTTTTAAAATAAGAAAAACAAACATGTATATGCATCAAAAAATTATTTGTAAGCACATATTACTAGCATATGTACATAGGAAACATCTAGGAATTCCTTCCCCTATGCTGACAGCAAGGAAGTCTCCAAAATATACAGCAAGATCTTTAAAGTAAGTATCAAAGAAACTGCAAAGTGCAGAAAAGATTAATGTAATATCTGATGAGATAGAAAAAAAGGAAACACGACTCAATAATGAAAATGAGAAGAAAGAAATAAGCCTCTGAGTTCTTACCTGTATTTGCAATGCATGGTTTTTCTCTTGTAGCTGGTTAAGAACTGCAGTTTCTCCTTCACCAGCTTGAATTTTTGCATATAAGTCCTCTCTTTCCTTTTCTAGCAGAGAGATGTTTTCTTTGCTTTTTTGAAGTAAAGCCTCAAGATTTTGAATTTTTTGGTCCTTATCTCCAATTTGTCGTAGTACTTGCTCCAAATCATTCTAGAAAATCGCATAATAGCTTCCTTAATTATAGGGACCTTAGAAGTTATTCCTAATGCATAAAATGTTAGATAAATTTATTAAACATTCCCTGTATATTGTGTTCTAGATTTACAAGTTAATTCATTAAACTAGTATAAATCATGCAAGTCAATTTTTACAGAGAAAACGTATTTAAAGTAACGAAATCCTGAAATACACTTTTATATGAGGATACATAACTGAGTTACCTGGGCTTCTCGTAGTTTTGCTGTAGTATTTTGCTGAAGTGTCTGCTGTTCCTGGTGCTGCTGTTTTGCCTTATCTAATTGATGTTGCAATTCTGTGGAATTTGCTGCTTTTTCCTTTAGCTGAAAAAAAACCAAACAAACAGACCAACCAAACAAAACAGACTAATGAGTGAAAAAGCACCATTCCATATACCAACAGTGCTCAATGTTCATTCTAATGCTAAAAGATTTTACTCTAAACACAAATATTTGAAAACTGGTATATTAAAAAAAAAAGTGTGTGATGGTAGTTAAAGAATCAAAATCTAACCAAAGCATTCATTACTACTAGTAGGTAGATTCTATATCACAAGTGAGAACTATAAAACAACTATCAGACAATATATGTATTTTATCTCTCAAAAATCTAAAACATAAGAGATTTTTAGTATGTTTTTTCCAACAGTTGTTAAGATGTAACATGACTGATAATACAGATACCTGTAAAACAACATTATTATTATTACTATTATTAGCAGTTTTAGTAGCAACTTCACTTTAGCAATCTCTCCACTTCTATACTGGTCAAGGCTTTGCAAATTAGCTACAGAAAAGCTTTCAAGCTTTGATCACGTACCACTCAGATATTTGGCCAGTCCCCATACAGGCAGCAGAAAATCAGCAACACATATAAGATGCTCATTAAAACAAATAGAAATTAATAAAACAAATTATTTCTGCCCGTCCACCCCATGTAGTTTATTAACTATCAATGACCTGCTGTGCCATGTTCACTTCTTCATGTAGGGCTTTATCTCACAAAAATATCTACACACAAAAGTCTACTCATGTGAGCTTAGGTGCATCTAAGTCTCTTTTTTTCACAAGATCCTTAGAGAAAGCTCCCAAATGGAAAATGCACATCTTTTGTTCATGCATAAAGCACCATAAACATCCATTCATCTGATAAGCATTTAGCCTTAAAAAAACCTGTCCTGCAAGCTGCATTTTGGCAGATTTTGACAATTTTACTGTAAGACTTTAACAGTGTTAGTCAATGAAATTCCCATAAGGACAAACATTATAAACCACTATAAACCACTTATAAACCATCACAACAGGAGTATACAGGCTACTATCAGAACCAGAGCAAACTAGATTCTGCATAAAAGCCCCCACCTGCTCTTCAGCACGAGAAAGTTTTAATTGCAGATCAGCCACTTGCTGTTCTTTGTCCATCAGTTTCTCACTAGACAGCTGCCTCTGTTCCTTCAGCCGTCCATGCGCTTCCCCTAGCTGGCGTTCTGTTTCTAGAAGTTTACTGTGCAACTGGGAAAAAAAAAAGAAAAAAAAAAACAACAAACACCAAGTCATCCATTTTTTCAGCCATTCTCTAGCGCTGTATTTTACACTCACTTTGGGTACTGTTTACCAGAAGTTTTCATAACCCAGAGTGAAACAACTTCCTCAAGACATGTACGCACATCATACACCACAGAAACACCAATCATATTAAGGAACAGCATCAACTGCACAAGCATGAACAAATATTCAAAAAAGTAGGTTGGAGGGACCCAGAAACATCCTCATTTATCTGCAAAAGCCCTTCAATATGAGTTACAGAGATTTAACAGAAACACAAAGATGACAATCCTTCAAAGATATAAGGATTATCATGCAAAATAGTGATGCTTAGAGCAATCACATCTTACACAGTGCACACCCTCAATCCTGCAGCCTGAAGCTCCATGCCTTTACCTGCTCCACTGGCTCCCACAATATATCGTTCTGCATTGCTAGACTAGTAAGAGTGTCATTTTTAGCTTGATCTGGTTACACGAATGGCATTCATTCTCTGCAGACAAGAGATACATCAACCCTCAATGTAGGGTACACAGTAATTTTGGTGGCTTGTACCCCAGCACCTCCCAGCAGCAGATAATAAGTATGGCAATGAGCTTGTCCAGCTGGACATAAGCCTGCCTTATTACTTTTTCAGTCATCAAAAGCAGTATTGCACCATCTTCAAAGTACAAGGATGTCCTTTTACAATTCACTGTTATAAAAAGCTCTCTCTGTAAAATCAGCTTTTCCTCTGTTTGAAACTGTCACTATAGGTCCTGGGTTACCTCCTGCCTACTTCTACATGAACATATTCAAGGATACACAAATGAACTTTCAACTAAATGCAAAACCAGAACAGATCAGGCCTTGCAGCACAGCAAGAATTTTTTACAGGTATCAGGATAAATGATGCCTGCTTCCCTATGAATTTATGTCCAAAACCCTTGAAACATTCACCTTTTAACTTCAGGTCCTCCCTTCAATATCCTTAAACCTTTCTGACGCCTTCCTCAAATCCCTGCTCACATCTAGGCAAAAGGCAGCACAAACTTGATGCTCACTGCAAGCTACCACTTGTTGACCAGCTGTCTGCCTGGTAGGACAGAAAAAGGAACAGTGGTTTCTGATAACATTAAATCTTCCTCCCAGGCACTGGGGGGTGAGGCATGAACATATAAGTCTTTCTCCTTTACCCAGCTGCCTGTTTCCACAAGAATTTTAACACTGAAGAACCTAACGCTCAGGACCTCTGGGCCATCTGTCAAAATTTGTCTGCAGTTATCAAACAATGCAAAAGTTACAGAGGATGGAGACAGGGAAACAAATGTGTCTATGCCTTGTTTTCTTAGGAAAACAAGCTAAATTATTTGTTTATATGTCCACAACCACAAACATTGGGAACGAAAAGCTGCTTGGCATGTGGCGAACATGCTGACTGCTAACTGTGATTGCACAGTTAACAGAGAGGTAGGAGGACTGGGTGAGGAAAAAAGACCATAATCTGTCCTCCAGTAATCAAGAACATTCGTCTTTTTTTACAGGAATCACGAAATTATTAACACTTCCTCCTCCCTAAAAATATGAACAAGAGTTGGAAGAAAAAAATCTAATGAAGAAAGGGTGCAACAAGATAACTATTATAACTATTCATGGCTATGTTGATACTGGGAGAGAATATTTGGAATGGGGAAAACCAGCAAACAACATTTTACAAAACTCACTTTTATTACAGGCACAGTTAAGTATTTTTGAAGGACTTTACAACTGACTAAGTAAACAGAACTATAAAATCCAAGATTAACTTAAGTTATGGAATACAAAAATCATAAAAATATATTTAGACTTTCAAAGATACAATAAAGTAGATTAAAATTTTCTCAACAACAACAATAGTATTTATTAGCAATTAACATTTCTTCAAGACTGAGGGAGTCCATCTTTTCTTGTATTAACCTCCTCCTATTGCTGTGCTGGAACCAACATTATCATTTAAGTTTCCTTCCACTGTGAAGATCATTTCCTTCATATCACCCAAATTCTGAAATACAACAAACTTAACCAGACATGCATCTGTTCAAATGAATTTTGAGAAGATAGCAAGGATGCTTTGAAAATGTGGTTTGACTAAACAACTACACATATACCTTCATAGCAGCATTCATCATGTCAACATAAGCTATTGGACTACATGCATAAAAAGATAATTCCATTAAAGTATTAAGTGAACAGAAATTTAGTATTGTCATGACAATAGCAACTGAACTCTTGTTTGGAGGGAGAGAGAGGAAGAGAATTTTTTGTTTGGCTTTAATCTTATTTTATACCACATATGTAGGGCTCTTTTTCCTCCACTATTCTTTTACAATTGTAAAACACAACCTGAGATCCAGCAGCTTGTTCAGGTTTTCTTGCTTAGACTGTCTTCCTTCCAAATGGTATCACCAGAGAATGTGCGATGCCTCCATTTATTTTCATAGGAATTAATTCAGCAATGCTTTATTCACCTTCCTCCTCCTTCATCTTCCCACCTCAAAAGTCCTTCCTGAAAACACTGTCTCAGGCTGAAGCCAGATTTCAACTCAACCTCTTGGCAGTGCTTCTGAAGCTTGCAGACATGCTGCCTAGGCAGACTGAGGCAGTTTTACTAAGTGAGGATTCCTAAGCAGATAGCTAATATAATTACCTCCCCTTCTCCTGACAGAAGACTGATGGGAGAAGGAAAGTGATTCTGGAGATGTAATACATAGATAAATGAATTTTTGCCAAGCCACAGTTATTCCAAGACAAACTATACATGCACAACTTGCAACTTAATCTGCTTCAGACTTGACAAAGGGTTGAAAATTAAGAAACACTCACTTTAAAATCATAAAGCTCTAGCAAGAGATTGAAATGAAGTAGATCATACTAACAAAAAACCAGATTATTTTTCCCATTTTAGGACTAGACATGATTCCTGATGCACAAATATTTCTCCAGTCTAACACATTACTCCTCAAGACACTAGATAAAACAAGAGTTCAACCAGCCTGAAATTCCACTATGCTCACTGTTACATGAAAGTTCTCTTTCCATAACTCATTGGACTCAGCAGAACAATACGTAAACAGTGGGGGGCCATATGCTCTGGGTGTTCTTATAGCTATCAGCAACATAAAGAGACACAAAGGAAGAAATATTAAGACTTCGCATTAGCCCTGCTTTTCACACCAAGTATTCCCTGCCGTATTCACTATTCAATTTTAAAGCAAATCAAGCATTGTTCAGTTCTAATATAAAACAAAGACTCACTTTTCTCAAACTTCCTATCCAGCAGTAAAATTACTACTAGAAGTGAAACTATTTCTGATACTCTATCTGAATTTGTTTTTCTCATAACCCGAATTCATTATAGCTTCAGCTACCTTACTTAACCAGAATAAATAACCTTGTTGACTTCTTAGGATTTGTCTGTTACCATATTTGTCACGGAAATTCAATATTCTGGGTTGCCCTCTCCTTTGACAATACTTCCCTTATTTCAGGGAATGCATCAACAAAAAAAAAGGGGAGGGGAAAAACTGTAGGATGAAAGAAGAGTTCATTTAACACACTGTAAAGGAAAAAGAGTGGACAAAAATCTTGTCTCAGGTCAGCTAAAGCCTTTTTTATTCATGTACAAAAAAAAAAGTCAAATCAGAACACGAGAAATAAGCTACAAAGTTTATGCTCATTCAACCTTAATCTTCAAAACTGAAATTATAAAGATAGTTTTAAGAGCTCCAGATAGAACAGAATTAGTAAGATGTCTCCCTTTCAGAAAAAGGGGGTTTATACTACAGATAGATAGTTATTACATTAGCCTTCACAAAATGTGGAAAGGTGGTTACAACTGCAGATCTTGCTGACTTTGATTGTGACACAGGGGCTACAACTATTCTCGTTTGTCCCTGGCAAGAGTTTGGACCTACTAAAAAGATTCAGACTAAACGACAAATAACAAAGAATTTCCGCACACTTATCACAGCTTCTTTTTGTTTGTTTTCTTTTCTTTACTTCTTTAAGGGGAAGAGGTGATTGTATCTCATTCTCTGCAGCTTAGGAAGAATGCTTTATATTTATTCAAATGCCAACTAGCTTTATATTTATTCAAATACAAGTACTGCTTAGTTACTCCCCTTCAACAATGCAAATCCATGTGCATGAAAAATATGCATACACAGTTTAAAAAACCCTAATGGGACAGTTTAAGGAACGATCCTAACAGGATGATCTAGGAAGCTTAAGGTACCTTACCTGACTGAGCTCGCTTTGAAGTTGCAGACCATGCTGCTCTTTTTCCTCCCTCTGCTGCTGGAGCTGTTTACATTCTGCCTTGAGATGCTGGTACTTTGTCTCTACTTCAGACAACTCTTCTTTAAGTTTCTGGCTTGCTTCCCCCTTCTCACCTAGCTCTGTCTGTAATCTCTGTATCGAGGCTTCAGACACAGAGAGCTTTGCCTGAAGCTGTTGGCAGTCCAGGTCTTTCTGATGAAAGCTTGCCTGCACGTTCTTCTTACTCACAGATACTTCATTGTGTTTTTCTTCTAGCTGGGTGTAGTCCTGTTCTTTCTTCAGCAGCTTCTCGGTCAGATTCTATGAAGAGAGTTACACAGCAATTCAATTCAAATTCTGCTTACAGCTTTTCAATGTATTATTCAAATTTCTTCTCAAGTTGATGCTGAGTGGTGAAGAAATGGCTCCAAAACACTACTAAAGGAAATATTTACCTCTATTTTGTATTACACAGGTTTATTCTGGAGGCCATAGAGCACAGACTCTCAACTAGAAACACAGTTATTCATATTCTCACATAAATACACATCCTTTTACTGAAAACATCACACAAACTCTATTTCTTTATCCCGAAGACTAATTTGCTTTCCCTGAACATTCAAATTCTAGGTTATTACAACAGCATTTGCTTGGGGAAAAGCTGAAATAGTGAGTTGTTAGTATACAGAAAAAGTTTTCAAGTATCACTGTCCTTCACACAATTCCCTAAGCAACAATGTGGTTTAATTCCTGTCTAATCCTGTGCAGTCATCATACTGGTCATTTTCTGAAGTATCCTAATTTTGTTCTGTCACTATACTTAGAGCATGATCTGCTATACAAATTATTGAAGACAACCTGTGAAAACTAGTAACATTTGTGAGGTTGATAAATCACAGAATGAAACACTCACAATTTAACCTTCATTCTAGATGATGAAGTTTTTACATTTTAATTTATACCATACAATTTCTTTGCATACAAATCAGCTCAAAGAGGATGGTTGCTTTGAGTTTGAAAACACTAAAAATTGAGATTCCCTAAAGGAAAGATATGAACATTGCTGAGCACCAGATTTTTCTTACCACATTAGTTTTCTTAACCACAGTAAATACTGCAGGGTCTAAGCTCATACTATCAAATTCACATGCTGAGACAAATACTGAAAAAAAAAATATTTACAGATTATTTTCAGCTATTACATAATGCCTTTTATCAAATTTCATCAGCTAATCAAACCTACAGACAGATAGAAATTAAATATCTTAATGGCTAAGATATAATTGCAGATAGCTTAGGTTTTCTCCCAAACTTAGCTGAGGCACTAACTAGAATTTCAGAGATCTCCAAGCAGGACAGAAAAGCCATGAGAACCATTTCAGTTTTCCAGGGGCACTTTTTGAAGCACAGAAATACAGTTGCAGGGAGGCCCTGGTCATCATCCAACCTGCGTAATTCATTCCATCTTCCTGAAATGTTACCAGCAGGTTCCATTTATCACAGCATCTGAATTATATCTATCTTTTAAATGCTGGCATTCTTCCTGCAGTTTCAGTGACCACTATATTCTCTAGTAACCCTTTCAATTAAAACACAGAAAAATACAGAATGCTTCTAGCATGTCAGCCTGAAAAAAATGCCAACACTGAGGTCAGTATCAAAACTTCAGATGGTTCTGCAACTTTGGAACAACACTGTTCCAAAGATAAGATAGTTAGTACTGCAATTCTAACTATGCTGGGCATCTTAAAAGCGCAATTCTGCACAGTATCCAGGCATGAAACCTGTTTTGCCAGAAGAAAAGGCTGCAAAATTATTCAAATAAGTTGAAAAGTTTTGTTCTTTACAGATTTTAACAACTGATGACTATATTGGTCATTATAAATCACATACAGACACTTCTATTTTACAATCGTGATAAAATAACCAGAAAAATCTAATTTAAAAAGTGAGGTTAGAAAACAAGCAATCTTGAAAATGACAGCTCTAGCACTCCAGCAACCCGTGTAAGACTAAACATAATTAATGCCCTAACTATCCAATTAAAAAAAAAACATACACTTTCTAAAGCATACAACTTAACCAAAAATTCTGGCTTGAAACTTAAGTCTGGCTATTGAATTCTAGCCCTAAAGTACTATATTTTGAAATGTTTCTTGAAAATAAAACAACTTGTTGCTTCATGCTGTTAGATGTATGCAGAAGTTTTTATATAGACATATACAAAATGCAGGAATAAAGTACATAAAGACCATACTGAGGTCAGGTGTCACCTTTATCCCCCTGAAGTCAGTGACAAGGTTCCCACCACTTTTAGAAAAGGTTTCACCCCAGAATGTAAAATAAAGTTGCCGTTCCCTTTTCATTAAATAGAAATGGCCAGGCAGGATCACTAACATTCCTACTGAATCGTGTTCCTGAAATACCACCACACTACAACACCTTTTTCATCATAGCTGGCTGAGTTAGAGCTAAGGTATTATTATTACTACTACTGCATAACTAGACCCACACATCACATGTAGAACTGCTATGACCTACTTTGTGAAGAGCACAGGGGACTAACTTAAATTCTGAAGTCAAGTTGGGGGTGGCAGGGAAAGTAAAAAAGAAAGAGAAATAGCTAATGTCTTGAAGCAGACTCGGACTCTGGGAAGCTTTCAGGAATGTTATGTAAAACAAAAAAGAAGCAAAGCCTCTTCACCATCACCTCACAGCTATCCAAAGGACAGCCAAGAACAGCAGCTACATACAGTTGGAGATGCTGCTCCACATTCTGTGCTGCTCTTCTCTCTTCCTCCCTGGTTTGATGAGCAATACAACAATGAATACCAGTTTTTAAGGCCACTGCCCCTGACAGCTGAACACCTTCTGCAGTCATGAATGGCCAGAGCCACAAACAGCTGCTGCTGCTTTCACAAAAGGGCTGGATTTGCCTAACAGCCTGCCACCTCTGTTCATGACTGAAGCCCACAAGCAGACTGAAGGCCACAGAGCTGCCAAGCAATGGTCATTCAGGGTACATCAGTGCACCCAGAAGTGTCTATCTAAATACCTGTGCCAGCTGCATCCCAGACATATAAAGGGATATGTGGGCACACACCAGTCACCTCTCTTCCCCAAGCCTCGATTTCCACAGAAAAGAAAGAGGGAATGACAGTATGTTCCAGCACTCAACGAAGAGCCCTGGACCTTCAAAGATCACAAGATACAAAGGGGAACACCACACTGGTCCCTTCTTTTATAACTGCTTCACGGAAAAAAACAAGTAATACATGTTAGTAGTGACAGTGGCCAGATATTAAAGAAGAAATTCTGTGGTCACTAACCAAATTTCAGAATAGTTACATCAGTAGAAGGTTGCAAACTAAGCATTCTTCCCTGTAAATAATGCATCACAATTTTCCTAAAAGAAAACAAACAAAAAACCCCACATGCCATGGGTTTGGAATTACAAGTCTTATACTTCAGGGAATACACTGTTTTTTTACACATTAGGTCTATTCTGGGCTACAAGCCATTACTCGCCTCTGCAAGGCAAGCCAAACGCCATAATTACAGTGCTTTACAAATGAGGGAAAAGCAGTTCCTGCTGGTCTCAGAGAACTGATCTTATCTACTTGTCATCTGCTCTTCTCAGTACGGCTCCTGAAAATATAAGAAACAGCTTGCTCACTTCAGGTTGTACACAAGCTTGAAAAACTCTGTGTCGATGCACAGAAATATCTTCCTGCATTGTAATGGAATTATAAACAGACATGCACAACAAAATGCAATATATTCTATCCTGCATTAATGGCTCCTCCCTGCTTCCTGATAGCTTCTGCAAGGAGTGCAAACTGTTTATGTAGGAGCAATTTCTGTTATTTGGGAAGCTAGGCTAACCTTTTCCAATTCTAGGTCCAAGTCCTCCAGGGCCAAGATTCCTTGGCTAGCATACCATTCTTATGCATATCGCCTTTCAAAGAGCTGCATAAAGAGGTGGCTGTGAACTGCCTTAAATCACTGAAACTGAAAGAGGAAAAGTAGCTCACTGACACTTCTATTCCTCAAGTGGTATTTGGCATTAACCTGACATACCAGAGGACTCTCTCTTAAAGTATGGTTATCTTATGCATCAGTCTGTTTCACTCCATGTTGTTAATGGAATAGCAATACATTCAGGCAAGGGCTCTACACAGTATAGTGATAATTTTGACAAAAGCTTGATTCAGTGTGGCCGGTCTGTGGAAAAGTACAGCTTGACAATTGTTACCACCTGAGGTCCCCACCTGATTTAATGAGCCAAATCAACAGCCATCCTGATAAAGGCAAGTTTAATTTACCAAATTTTAATTGCACCTTCTTATATTCTTTGCAAATGCTGCTTTAATATTAGATTACATTAAATACACAGTTTGGTCTCTGTCCTTTCTTCTTTTCCAAGACTGACAAGGTTGCTGGTAAATACACATATGTTATGTGTGTAGTTCATATACAGTGTTACACATACACGCAACAAAAAGCAGCATGCATGTTTATCCCTGTCTCCTTTCCTCTCTTACCTCCATTCATTACTCCACAACACATGCTTTCTTAATGCAAATAAAAAACGCAGCAACCTCAAAGGGCTTTGATAAAAGCTCTCAAGGAATTCCTCTAAATTGAGAAGTTTCTGGAGTTTATTTCAATTTTCTACCATTCATGACTCCGATAAAAGGCCAGAAAATATGACAGGAGTACAATGTAAAAGCTATGAAACCAGAAAACCAATTAAAAGAGCTCAAAATGTCTTCTGAATTATGATTTGTTAGGCAAGCATAGTATTTCAAAGGGTACCGCTTTTTCCTTTTAATGTCTGAGATGGCAATACTGCTTAATGACAGATAAGCATAAACTGCAGCAATTAGAAATCTGCAATCATAACAACCCTGAGGATTTCAGTCGTAACATAGTGATGATCGTTAAAATATAGTCTTTGCTTGTACATCACAATATCCCTTGTGTTAAGCAAAACAGAAAAGGAATTCTCAACTTCTGCAACACCAAGACGTGTTTTGTTACAGTCTTCAGCACTTCCCAAGGCAATGTGTGATGCGTTTCGATTTCAATGTGAACTGACAAGCATAGAAAATAACAGCATTCTCACCTGGTTTTTCTGTTCTAGCTCTTTGACTGAACTTTGAAGTTTTTGCAGCTCCTGAACATACACAGCTACCTCCTGAGGTCCTTTGGCAAGTTCAGCTCTTAATTGGCTAATGGTAGCCTGAACAGACAAACAGAAAAATACACAATTAAAACAAAGCTTTGCATGCATAACCCAAACAAAAGCAAGATGACTGGTACCTAAATAAAAAACATCATGTATACAAATAAACAGCTTAAGAAAAAAATCACCTGCAAACTTATCTCAGAGCACCATCAACTACAGATGTACCATTCAGCATAATTTCCCAGCTGACATTCATTCATGTCCTATTTCAGAAGAGACATAAATTTGCCCTAATCCAATAGAAAGTGCCAGGTTGAGCCCAAAACCAACGAAAATCACAACAGATTATTCATTAATCATCATAGTCCTAGCTCAAGGTGAAACCCTCACAAGTCATTGCAGTTATGCAGACAAAATCTTTGCCTCCCTGGTAAGGGAAATTTAGTGGAAAAAGCACCAGAAGTGAGTCTGGCATCTGATGCAAACTTGGTGTGTGACTTTTGGACACATCAACCCAACCAGTCAGCAAAATCAGGGGAACAATATTACACCATGAAAACAGGACTGGTACCAAACAGAATACATCAATGACTGTACAGTATTTGAATACAGTGATGAAAGCAAACAAGAAAAGCATTTTAGACAGGTAACAATGGCTGCCCTATGGCATGCTGGGTATGAATGCACTCACTTTGAATACACTATATAATAGTGACCATTTTAAAGAAGTTTTCTTTCCTATTGTTCTCATAACCACACATTTCAGCATAAAGTTATAAATACTGAATTCAAGAATGAACTAAAGCAGTAGAACAGAAGTAGCAGACAATCAACATTCTATTTACAACCTTCCTACAGCAAAAGTAAGACCAAAGAGAACATATGAACACAGTATATGTCTACAAAGTGTTATTAATTCTGACTTTCTGTAACGCTGTGCTTTACAAGGCTGTTTCATTACAGAGCTGGTAGCTAAAATACATCCTGGGGTCTGTCTTTGGCAGACAAACATTCCAGGATGTTCTCAGAAAACAGAGTATGGATATTTCACTACTGAGAG
Source organism: Pterocles gutturalis (assembly GCF_000699245.1). Lineage (NCBI taxonomy): Eukaryota > Metazoa > Chordata > Aves > Pterocliformes > Pteroclidae > Pterocles > Pterocles gutturalis. The sequence continues at coordinate 171,163 of NW_010116475.1, forward strand.
AATATAACACAGAAAACATGCAGAAGCTTGATAAGGACATCACTGCAGCCTTTCAAACTAGAATTGCAGTTTATACACATAAAGATGCATTTCTCTCATTCAATTCACTAAACCCGTCTCACATTTCATTCTTAATATGGAAATATATAATGGATGAATATTCATTCCTGATATTGTCTGGCTGACAGGTCTCTATGATTAATGAACCAATAAGCAAACAGGAATGCATCTGTTTAACAACTTCTTGAAATTACCTTGATACTACAGAAATCTACTATAATAAAAAGCTTTCAAAAAAAATTACCTCAAATTTAAGTGTCTCCATTAGAAAGCAGAAAAAATAAAATGGATGTATGAAAGATGGAAATAAGCAGTCACAAAAGCTGTTAGTAGACACAGTTCCTCACATTTATTTTCAAATATTCCAGTGTTTTTAATGCCTTTGCTTAGTGGAAAATAAAAACAGTCCTGGCTTTATTAAATTTACCCATAATTTAATCTACTAACCTTGTTTAATTGTGTGGGCACTCAACTGAACGATCAAGTCTAGACCCTGTATTTTATAAACATTTATCAGATACTGAAACAAATCCCCATCTGCAGAGATTCACAGAAACGCTTAGCCCCACAGCAGTGCAGCTGTTTTCATAATGTGATTACTATGCAGGAGTCACTACTGTGAAAAACTAAACATGGAAAGAGTAGCTCAGAATGAACATTCATCTGAAAGATACAGACATTAGAGTTTCAGGTGCAACTCTGAAATAAGACATAACACCCAAGAAAAAAAAGAAAACAACAAATACATTTAGCTGACAATTGTAGAGCTATACAGAACATGTTTTCCCTTTCCTGCAGCATTTGAAGATGCTCATATAGGGTTTAAGATTATCTTTGTTATTCTCATTACCCAGGCCATAAATCTAACTTACTTTAAAGAAGTCTCACTTTGGAACCCAATATTACTATATGCATCCTCAGCCAGCTCAGCAAAATAGCCAAGGAGGGTTTAAAGAACCACTTTACTCTTTCAGCCCTTGAGGTGGTCTTAAAGAGCAAAGCTGAGATGAAGCATTGCCAAACTTTTATGGCCAGAATGAAGGACTTCCAATCAAGGGCTTCCATTTCTTGTTTTCTTATGGCTAACACTTTTCACAGTTGTGGTTTTTTTTGAGAAAAGTAGAAAAGTTTTTGCCACTATGACTTCAAGCAATTTTTATTTTTTTTAAAAAGTCTGATCTGTCACTTTATGTTGACAGAAAAGCTTTTATTTTGAACACATCTTGGGCTATTGTTGCCATATGCAGGAATTAAGCAGAGAAGACCAAAACACTCTGAGAGGAACCAGACTGCCACTGCTTACCATGATCTGCCATGCAGCAACTCAGTCTTCTCTGGTTCAGCCTACGTACTGATATAATAATATTATAATTGCTGCAATGTATTTTATAATCCTACATGTAAGACTCCTTATATGAATACTGACTAACAGCTAGGGGCATCATGCAGTCTTCTCCCCCATCTGCCGTTACTCCCAGGAGGACTGAAAAAACCTTCTTCATTTGTCTTTTTTCCTGTTAAAGGCTTCACTTTAAAGCTATATTTTAAAATGGCTAGTTATGTCAAAACTCAAACACGGCTAATTTGGAGGAACAGGAGCAATTCATGCTTCTGTGAGAATGTTTTAAGATGAAAGATTTTTGTTGTGCCCATGTCACTGTCATTTTATCTTCACAAGAAAACTAAATATCCAAAATCACAAAATACTATTGAGACAGTACTTTGAATTGAAATTTAAATTCTGCAGCATAGTTGTGCGATCTCACAGTTAAAACCAAATTACAATTATGCAGCAACTTACATGGCAACATAACCACATTATATTCATAACTCCAACTGTTACATTCCTTTTCTCATGTCTGATGAAGCTCTTGGTACACATAATTTTAACTTGAAAAAAGTGGTAAGATTCCTGTTTATACAATACTGTGCCCTTGCACAATTCCTGGAGCTCAACATATCTTTTGCAGGGGGTGGCAGGAGGGAAAGCCCTAAGGAGTTTAGAATAATGTCAGGCAGCACTTCTCTAAAGCTCTGCAGTGCAAATGAAGAAACAGAAAGTTAAAACAGCAGTTCTGAAATCTAGGGCACAAGAAACCCCAGAATAACAAGACGTCAGGAATCCTTCGCATCCACAAATCTCAACAGGATGGAGGATACTAGGAGAAACTACGGATACTCTCTAGGCATTCCCTCATGTAAGCTGGGGAATTCTGCAAGGACCCCACTTCACCAGTGACCACAGCTCTGCAGTGACAAGTTTTGCTGGCATTGCTGCATTGGTGGGGAACAACAGAAAAAGGGGAGGGCAAAATTAAAAGGTCTCAAATGCAGCTGACAGTCTTAAGTGACAATCATTACACTGTCAAGTCACCTAAAACTATACCAATCAACACACTAGTAAGATGCAACAACACCCAGCAAGAGAATTCTTCTGGAGGTATGCATTCACCTGCTCCTCAGTAGAATAAATTATAAAGCCTCTTTAGTGGTGCTGTATCTTTACTAGGATTTCTTGACATTATCTCTGTCAGAGATTTCTCTCACTGTCATGTTAAATGACATCAAACAGGCTGTAGCCAGGAGGGATCTGTGACAGTTTGAGGAGTAACATTCCCTCTTAAAGATCCAACTCAGAGCTGTTATATCCCTTCTTCTCCATCTTGCATGGAAGTGGAAGTGCTCACTGGCAGGAAAGCATAGGAACCAAAACCAAGAAAACTGAATATTTGCTGTGGAAGAGACAGTTAGTTTTGCTTCCTTAAACACAGAGTTATCATAAATTCTATATGTTTTCAAATCTCCTGTCAGCAATTCAAAGCTTCTTCCACTGACTAAGCCAAAGCAGAGGCAAGCCTTCAGAAAGTATTTCTGAAGAAGCCAGCATATTTTGCAGCTCAAGTAGACAGTGAGGTCTCTTTTAAATGGGATGAATTTAAAAGGTTCAAATCCAGGGAAAGAAAAAGAGACAAAAATGTAAAAAAAGAAACCAAACAACTAATATGAGAACAACAGATTTTATTTTCTACTTTAGGCTGCAACAACAAAAAGAGGAAAATGAAGGTGCTGTTGCCTGGAAACAGATTACAGGTGACATCCTGACATCTTGATCTTAAGACATGGTGAGGCCTGTCAGTCACTCACTTTTTGCTCTAGTAGGTAACAGGCAACACCGGAGGCCGTTATGCAGTGGATTGAGGTGGGTATGTGTGTGGAACAGATTTGTACCTTACACACAAAATATTCCTACAGTAAATAATAGGTATAGAAAGGCCTCCCATTTGACAGTAAAAACTAGAAGAAACAAAAATGAAAACCTGTTTATAATATCCACTGAGATTTTAAAATCTTGTGTAAGTTCAAGAATCAAATGTCACATAAGAATATTCAAATTATTACCTACTTTGTATTAATAATTTATTTTTCTATATTTTAATATTCTAGCATCCATTTTCAGACACATCAACTCAAATATTAAGCAAAACCATAATTTTCAGTAACAACTGTTTTTACCTGCACGTAGCTCAATAAAGGAAACAAGTCTTTGAATCACACAGACATTGCCCTATTTCTCTCTCTCAACAGAAAGAGCACAGCCCTGCCAGGTGGCTTTTTCTCTGCTGTTGGGTTCTTGTAAAAACTTTTTATGACAAGGAAAGGTTTTACAACAAAAAGTACAGGGGCTTTTGAGGGTACATATTGACAGAACTATACAATTTACTGTAATGAAGACATATGTCTATTATTAATTAGAAGATTCAGTTAAGAAAGAGGTTTTTTTCTCTACAATGAATTAATATTTTCCTTTTTCATATTAAAATCATTGCAAAGCTAACACACACATCTTTATGTATGACCATTACCTCTGAGTTAGCCTGCTCTGCCTGCAAATGCTTGCACTCATCTTTCAGCTTTTCAGATTCTCTCTCACGCTCCAGCGTCATTTTGTCCATCAGCGTCTGAACTTGGACCAGCTCCTTTTTCAGGACAGCCACATCTTCCACACCAGGCCTTTGTAGCTAAAAAGTAAGAGTGTAGCAATGAGCAACAAGTATAGACCTGCACAGCACATCTATACATGTAATACCCTGCAAAATTGCTGAAGGGTAGAGCATCAAACAAGCAGACTACGAGTAGGGTGAATTTTAATATATGTTAGAAACAACATATATTTCCTCACTGGAAAAACACTGAAAATGTAGGTCAGTGAAATAGAGCAGAAACAATGATGTTCTGAACTTTTTCAGCCCACAGGCAGACACCGCCAAGTTCAACAGAGTTTGACTTCTTTAAAACTGCATTTGCCAGCATTTAAGTATATCCTTCCCTTGACCTGAAAACAACAAAAACATCAGTGTGATGTGAATACCAGCTCTGTCTTTAAGTCTTCCACTGTACTCCTCTCCTTCTGTAGGTCCTGGGTCAGGTTTGTCACCTTCTGTTCTGCACCTTCCCGAAGGCCAATTTCTTCATCATACTTTGATTTAAGATCTAATAAGAAGGAAGTTGAATAAATAATCACTTGCACAAGTTGCACAAGTAGAGAACAGAATCAGACCTCATATTAATATACTTACCCACAATTTCAGTGGCCAGTTGTGCTGCTTTTTGCTCAAATAAGTCTTTCATTTGCTTAATGTTAAAATTTTCTACTTGGATCTCTTCTAGTTGCCGTTCTAATGATTCTAATTCCATAAAAAGAACAGTGTTATTATCTGGAAGAGCTAGGGCAACACAGATACTCATGCCCATATCAAACCACAGAGGCAAAAAAGCAATCCAAATTCACTTAACATCCAATTGGCCTAGCAAAGTGAACAACTTTACTTAAGTTAAATATCTAGAAGCATGATGCTGGAACCTGTCACTAGTTGAGTACCCTGCAGGATTAAGTACATATTGGTTTTCAGTTGTCACGAATAGCCCTTCAGATCACTGCAACATGCAACTGAACTGTGATTAAATGCTCTTCAATCGTGACCAGTCAGATGCTTTATGCACACATAAGGAAAATTTTATTTCATGAGTGCCTCATGGAGAAACAAATAGAGCAAAAATTATTGGTCCACAAAACATAACAAAACAGAAAAAAACAAAGAAATTCATTGTTTTCTTTGCTAGCAATGAGTACAGAAAAACACTAAATAAAACCAGCACTGACAAATGCTATAGCTTAAATACCAACAGTCACTGTATTTCTCGGCAAAAGACTTGTACTGAATGCTTGAATTTATTAAATGATTAAAAACAGGGGAACTCCTGTCTCACTTCTAGAAATTACAAACCCCAAGCCTCTGGAACATTTCCCCAGACTACAGCTATCAAGAGTTACCTATCTTAAGCACTTACAATAAACTTCCAGTAGTTGTACCGTTCCAGCTTTCTAGCTCTTTAATTTACCAAAAATGCTTTTTCATAAACCTAAAAGCTACAGTGAAAAAAAAATCAGAAATTCCAGAACAGCGCAGAACTCAATATAATAAAATGTTAGCCACCTGTAGATGTAGCCGTTGTCAATCCATCAGATTTAGAATCCTTAAGAAAACAGAATAAACACATTATTAGACAGTAGGAATAAAAACTACTACTTCCAAAGCTCATCCCATTTTTGTAAAAGCCAAGGAAATAAAGACTTCTGTGCTCAGATACTGCACAGCAGTATAAAAATACCCAATTTCAAACAGTTACATCTGGAAGACTGGGAAAGGCCAAGATGATTTTCTGTTTCATGTATCACTACACTATCCGGACTTGCAAGACTCTAGTAACAATCCTCTCCCCCTCCCTTTCCTCAATATTGAAATTTGCCCTAAAAACAGAGGTTACAGACATCATTAAATACATTCTGAGAAGGTATTCTGCCAGAAAGCAATTTCTGAAGTTCGTAACAATCCAGTATCTAAGTAGCTCACAGTAATCAAAGTGAGAGCTTCCTTAAGGCACACCACCATCTGCCTTGCCTTGTTTGCTCAGTTCATCTGTACATCTGTGAAATCACACCGCTGTTCTCCAAAAGTTCTTATGATAGACTCCAACGCCCTTTCTCATAACAGATGAAACACTACATTCGATTTATTTTCTTTAATAAACTCATTTCTGAATAAGCCCAACAGAAGGAAAAGACTGAACTGAACTTGTAGTGAGTAGTACGGAAGAATCACTACCTATTCTGACTTTCTTCTTCAGAATTATATATACAGTTACATTGTGGAAAGATAACTAGCTTTGTTTTCAAGAACATGTCAATATTCAAATTACAGAACTAACTAAATCAGGCCACGTGCCTTACAAAAAAGGTATTAATCTTCAATGTCAATGCTGATGATAAACCTGCTTCAAGTATTTTAAAGCAATTACTTGCTGCCGCTGCCCCTGCAATTTCTCTAGTTCTTTCTTCAGCTCTTCTGAATACCATCTCTCCTCCTAGCAGGAAAAAAGAAAATAAATAAAAAAAAAAAAAAAGGAGATCAGGGAGAGAGGGAGAGAGAACTGTAAATTTGGTTGCTTAAGACAGTGGAACACTTTTCAATTTGAAACAAAGAACCAAGTAAAAGTAAAATTCTTTTCCAACCTTCAGTGAAGCTTGCAAGTCTTGGACTTCTTGTCGGAGCAGTGATACTTCATCTCTGAACAAATATATCCACGGAGTGGAGAGAATGAATACGCACTGGTTATATTTTGTCAATTACATACAGGTTATAATGTGTTTTAAGTAACTGGAGTGATATCCATGTGTTACATAAATATAACTTACATAATCATAAATAATTCTTTTTAGATTTTTTGAAACTTGGAACAATACAGATTAATAGATACTTATTAGCTCACTTTGCATATCACTTGAAAAAATGCTAAGATATTAATTGGATAAGTAAAGAAAGAGATATGCAAAAAGTCTCATAAAAACAGAATGTAAATCTAAATTGGTGCACCAGCTCAAGTACAGGAGTTCAGAATGACAAAGCTGTGTACTGGGACATTTAACTGTTTTGCATGCCTTTTTATGAAAAGGACAGGTATATCCTCCTTCACTTCCCATACCATGCAAAGGAACACTGCTAAGAGACAGCACGCTATCTTACTTCTTTTGAAATACACAGTTACATAATTTTTCATCTACACAGCAAGACTGCATGCCCCACAGACACACTCACTTAATGGTCTGAATGTTTAAAGCCTTGGGATTTTAAATTCTCAAATTGCGTGCTCAAGCCTCCAGCCAAGCAAGAACACAAGATGCAAGGCTACCATTGTTACTAATTGATCTAGACAGCACCCTTCTAAATCACAGGTCTCCATACAGAATGGCACAACTATACATACAAGGATAATGTTGCATCACTGAGATACAGACACTCCAAATGTAGAATACACAGGTCATTAAAATAATGCAAACACACCCTTTCTTGTTGCTTGTACAGTGGCAACACTGAGAAGTACAGAGAATATGCATGTGTGAGTGCCAACGACAACAAATTCTTTCAGTTTTATACTACAGAATATTATTGCTGCTGTGCTGCATTATCCTATCCTCCACAGATGTTCTTTTAAATTACCTCATATTTAGGAGGAAAAAAGAAAAACAAAACAAAACAAAAACAAAGCAAGCTATGCCTTAGCTAAACTGGGAAGAAATAAGATTCAGCCTACGTTAGCACTATTAACATCAGGTCAGAGACATCAAGAAGCAAGTGAAACACAGGCACTTGAACCAGTGAAGCAAGAACTCCAAGGTCGACCAATTTTAATGGCAAAACAAACATGGGATACTGGGAGGCTATTTTTTTCTTCAGAGGAAGATTTTCTGCTATTGACGCATTATTCTGACTAGGAGAGACATTCACTGGAGGTTCACATATACGCCTTTACTGAGACAGGTGTAGCTGTAATCCAAAACCCAAATATTGGTCATGGGTGGAGAAGAGGGAGCAGCTTTCTTGCCAGTAAAAGTAAGGGTATGTAAATCAGCTAATAGTCACACCTAAGATTATAAATGAAATCTCAGACAGGTGAAACAGTTAACTATATTGAAGTTGGGCCTGCACATATATCAGATCTGCTACACTAAAGCATTTAAGATGCTCTGGTCTTTGTAGCAAATAAAAGGTTTTAAGCTGTATAAAAATAGTTTATAGCAGAGGGGAAGGAGGAGGGGAGAAGGAAAAGAGAGAAAGTTTGTAATGTAAGGACCCTTCTACAGTAGTTGCCTCAATATTCCCAACACAGTTTTGTTTTACAGGTTTAAGGCGAAACCTAAATGCAATTTACCTGACCAGTGGAAAATTAACAGGGGGAAAAAAAACGTGTAAGGGATCACTGTAGATACTGTAACTCTGTTTTTCTTACTGCCATCCAAATCCTCACCAAATCACCCTTTCTGCTAGGGCTGTTACAACCCCTTCTTCCTCTCAGCACATCCGAGCCTCACCATCTCACAAGTCCTTACTAGCTTTTCCTTATGCTCCACTCCATTCCCCATCTGTAACACCAGTGCCTCCATCCTAGCACCGAATACCAATGGCCTTGCTGAATCACACTGGGGAGAGATACCTGATTTACTCTTGGCATTTAATTATGGTACTTTACAGGGGGGGATGGGGGGAAGAGGGCACAAATGTAATTCACACTACCCAGCTTTATCTATTGACTAAATAAGGAACTTCACCTCCCAGTCTTGGTCCTATGAATTACACGTAAGCTTCACTCCTAGACTGCTAACAGAGTGGCTTCCTGCTGCAGGCTGCAGTATTTCTTTAATGCAGTATTCCAAGTCTCAGAAAAACATGTTTATGTTGAATTGGAGTTTTCTCAAGCAAGCATGAAACTGAGAAACATTTAAGAATGCCACACTAACAGGAAGAAAAAGCTCATGTGTTACACAACAGCTCTCAGCAGACTCCCTTTGCTCCATCCAAACTCCCTGACCTTGTCCACTTTTTCAATTATATGAGAGAAAACAAAACCACTTGTCCTTAAACTGTCAAGAGCCAGGAAAAAAATAAATACATTTCCCCAGCCAACATCTGGTTGACATTGTAAACTTGCAGGCATAAAAATAAATCTTTCATAAACTATATAAACAATATAGTTATGACCAATAACTCCCCCATGTGACTGCTATTATTCTACTAAGGGTATCATTTCAGGTCTAAGTAATATCACTCCAAAAAGGCTTAAATCAGACGGAGTAGAAACTCATTCTTGAATAAATGTGCACATAGGAAGCCCAATATAACTCCACTAGTACCCTACCACTTTCTCCTAAAAATAAAGACACAATTTTGACTTCTTTGTGGCAGCAGCTGGGAGAGAAGGCAGCTTTCTACAAAGAAAGGGCTCATCCATGCACGAAGACATGACCTCTGCTAACACTGGCTGTTAACTGGCTTGCCAGCTCTGCACAGGACTGGGGAGATATGGATCTTCATTTGGATAACTACTGAAATATGTTACCTTACACACTCTCTTTCACTGAAGAACGGGCCTCTCTTGAGTTAATTACATAAATACATGTATTTCTTTCAATGTAATTATTTATCATTTTAGGTCACTTTTCTACTAGTGACAAAACATTTGAAGCATTTACTTCCCAGCATAGGCAGAAGTCAGCTCTGCTCACAGGTGACAACCTGCGGGGTTGTGCAGTGTGTACCTCAGTTTGCTGAACGAGGTGTTACAAACCCTTCCTCCTCTCAGCAATTCTGAGCCTCACCATCTCGCACATCCTTACTAGCTTTTCCTGATGCTCCACTCCACTGCTGTGCTCACTCTGACACTGCTGCGTACAAACCAAGGGAGTTTGGAGGAGTGTGACAAAACAGCAGCAGTGACTGTCATCTACAACAGTCCAAAACAAACACTGAACAGACAAAGAACTAGCAGGAAGCAAAAGGAAACCTACCTAGGAGTAAATTTTACCCTTAAGAAAAAGCTCCCCATACCACCACAGGCAGACTACTCAATTAAACTTTTCTAGAGAAAGTTGTGCACTACCAGTTCCTGCTACATACCACTGGTCTCAAAACAGCCTGATATGTCTCCTAGGACTATATTTAAAAATATAGTTTTGATCAAACAGTTAAATAAAATAAATTAGAGAGGATTTCTGAAGATCAGCATGGAGCTTCTGGAACACAGAAGGAGAATTAGTAACACAGAAGGAGAATTAGTAACACAGAAACTTCTCAGATTTGCAACTAGGCAATATGGGAACTTATTTAGACAAACACTGATGTTATAATTACCCAGTAAGTACCCTAACCACCCAGGGCCAAAACTAGGTTTCTTCTTCATCTTCAGCGTTGTCCTTCCCCACTCCCAAAAGATGACATTTCAGCTCTATGATGGAAATTGGGAGGAACCTGTATTTTTTCTGACACACTCCTAAAAATCATGCCAGTCTGTAACATTGCACTGTCAGCTGCATGAGAATTAACTAACAATATAAACATGTGTATCTGATTTTCATTTATTGTCAGATCAATATCAGCCAATGTAAGTTTCAACCTGCTTTTTAATTGTAGTTGGAAATGAGGCATGAATATTTAAATACTTGGCTACATAATTAAATGTTCAAATTAATACAGCCTTCAGTGTAATTAGAAGCAGTTCAACAATGACACAAAAGCACATGCACAAATGAATACTATTGCACCTTTCTGGTGACAGATGACCTCCCCCTCCACGAGTTGAATCAATGCCAGAATTATGAACTGCTTCATAGTGCTTGAACAGCTCCTCAGCTGATCCATGAGACTTCATACAGAGAGGACAAATAAAGCCCTATTACAAAAAGGAAAAGAAAAAAAAAAAAGAGGTGAGAAGTAAAATTATATTTTTTCCACCTTATTTTTACACAGAATTCTAAAATTTGTTTGCACATCTAAATGGTAGCAGACACAATTGTTAAGATTCATACTAATTATTTCATGCTCCGATAAAAGTTTTGGCAATTAAAAAGTTAGACAATGCCTACAAAAGTCATATTCCATTATCCAGTGGTTTTTTCCCCAAGAGAGCTACACACTAGCAACAAAACCATTATTTAGAAAAATAAGAAGTCATTTCAGAAGGACTGTTTTACAATTTCTTCTCCCCAAGAAAGGAACTTTCCATACAGCTTTTCACAAAATCACATTCTTCTTCCAAAGAGGAGGTAGGGTTTGGAGTTTGGTCATAAAAAAAGGAGATACAAAACCTCACTTTAAAGCACAGCTATTCATACACCTACTACCACTATATTTACACTACTGATTTTAATATGGGCCAGAAGATTAAGAACTACTTTTTACCTTGCATATAATTAATTAGTAAATGCAATTCAGAGAAATACTACCTCAAGAAAATCAGATCTCTACAGTGTAAAGAATCAAAAATCATCTCTTTTCATTCCAGCATATTTACTGCAAGCTTACCAGAGTGAAAAATTAGCAGAGCGATGCCCACGTACAAATCAAAACAGTAAATATTATGTACCTCTAAACATTTGTGGAGTGTCCAAACTGCCACTTAACAGAACTACCATCCATCTCATTTTATCTAGCAATCTATTACACCTGCTTTTAAGTGCTGGACTTTATATTGGTCCTTCACTCATTTGGTTATCATGCCAACTCCAAGCTCAATTACCATTTACGCTACAGCCCATATGCACCACGGTGTCAGAACGGAGACATTTCAGAGTGAGAGGAAATAATTTAGTCTCCTGCTAAAGGCTCCCTGTAATTTCAAACTGTGCAAAGAGAACCTCGTGAAAATGAGATTAAGGCCTCCTGTTTCTTAAATTCATTTCAGATAATGCTTTTGCACACTCATATGTTACCCTTAAGTCTCTTACGCCAGTACAAATAGTAGTGTCCTCCAACACTACACCAAGGCTCTCCAATATCCAAGATGAGAGTACTCCTGCGGGATTATCACACTTCACGTAACATATGCTCCTGTATGATTTTTGAATGACATATGAAGAGTTTTGACTCTCTTTGCTGCTCTTAACTTTGCATTTGGATGTTAATAGACAAGCCACAAAACTTTAAATTAGCACAAAGTGAACATAATGAAAGTGTATGTTGATAACCACAATAGAACTAATTTTCTAAGTTGACATTCATAGTAATTTGTTTGACCAGTCACTAAGAATTCAACAACTAAATATTTACATGGATTTAACCCTGGAGAACCATCATCTTCATCTACTCAAACATGGCTGAAGCTCCAGAGCACTGAACAGAGACTTTGTAACTGCTATTACTTGTTGAGCGTTTCAGAATAAATAATACAGTTGCTTGTCAAACATATCATATTGAAGACTAATTTTTGCATAACTACATCAAACAAAAACAGTATACTCCTTCCTAAGCAGACAAGAGGCATTTACCCTTAATAATTTTTTACTTATTTCCAGAATTGATCACCACAGTTTCACTCCAGATCAAACCAAGTTAACTCATATATATGTATACATGCCTAAATGGGTACAGAAAATCAGTTAAGCTACTAGGTTCCCCATAATGCTTATCTGATACAATTAGCATATAATTATATGACAGCAGTGACAGTCACTCTGAGCAAAAGAACCAGAGGGAGATTCCTGGCAAATAGCAATGGCAATGAACTATAGGACGGGTCAAAAAACAAGGGATTTATTTTTGCTAGTAGGTGAAAGCAATCTGTCTCATACAGCGATGCTGCAGCAGCCTGCTTTTGGGATGAAATGCTACTGAGCAGTTCTCAATGTTTAGTTTAGTTTCCCAGGGATGGGAAAGTCTGCTGTTCACAAAGAAAAACAAATGTTCCTCATAGGACCAGTAAGTGCATCTGGAATGAAGAAGTGTAGAAAATTGTTCTGGCCTCTCCTTTTTGCCCTTTAGTTCTTCCCATTTAAACTGCAAAATGGGTCTCTTTGCTTGGTTTTTTGTGGTTGGGTTTTATTCTGTGGAAAGAGGAGCCCTGGAGAAGAGGAAAGAATAGATTATATGTGCAGTTAGCCCAAAGTGACAGCAACCATTGATTTGTCTCAATTATTAGGCAAAGCCAACCCAAGATTTCCCAGGCAGGCAGATCAGAAGGCAGTGGCTGCAAGGATGAGGGGCCAGAGGCAGAACAGAGCTGTTATGCCAAGGGAACGTGCTGCGGCTGAGAGCCCACAGGGCGGATGGGAGCTCAGGGAGGGGCAGGGGGGCAGGCGCACTGTCACCAGCAGAGATGGGAAGCATAGACAAAACCTCCTCTTTGTGGTAGAAACGCCCTTCCACTCACACAGGCAGGGATAAAAACTGCATCACCCACGAGCCCCAGCCTACCATGACTAGGGCTGGCCTTGCTTTTGGGGGTCCTGGCACTGTCGGAGTCAGTGCTGGCTTACAGCTCCCACACACACCCTTACTCAAATGCAATGTTTCCTACAGGTCTGACACACAAGCTCTAACAGAGTAAGATATCCCCCTTTTGCAACAGGGCATCCTTGCTAGGGAAAATGCCATCCTTCCTGCACAGAGCTGGGGTGGGCAGGAACACCTGCAGGCACCTACAGCTGCAGGCACCTCAGCTCACACACCACAGCCTTAAAACAGCACAAACCCAGGACCTGGCTGTGTCTCGCAGGCTGATAATATTCCAAAGTCAGCAGCACTTATTCAGTTCTCACTGATTAGACCTTTCTGGGCACCAGACAGTAAGAGACAGAAGTGTAAAGTTTTCCTGAGCCTGCAACTATTAGCCCCAGGTGACAATCTTGTTCAGGGACCTGGGTCAGTGGGTTTCTCACATTATCTTTAAAAAAAAAATAATAAATAAAGCCATAAAAATATCTCTCTCTGAGCACCATCTTGAGATGAATTTTGAAGAATATATGCACAAGTGTATTTTACTAATCTAAAGACAAATGTGTGAGAAGAAGGAAGAGAGAAAGAAACCTGATGGTCTGAGATGCTTAAACCTGGTAAGCATTTTTGTTAGTTTGTAGGAACTTACATCAAGTGCAAGATATTCCTATATCAGGACCATGCCCGCCCTGGATAAAGAGGAGCTTATGCAACTACAACCATGAGATGTAACATTGCTCAACACAACTTGGGGGAGCTGAGGTGTCCTTTACAATAAGTCTGCACTTGGCTCCCTTAATTAACAGACACTTCTTTACAGAAGAAGCAAGTATGAGAGCAACGTTCTTGTATTTGCAGAAGGAATAATGCCTGGGGAGGCACTCTTTATCAGGGAGTTTAGTGATAGTACGAGGGGTAATGGTTTTAATCTGAAAGAGGGTAGATTTAGATTAGATATTAGGAAGACATTTTTGACTGTGAGGGTGGTGAGGAACTGGAACAGGTTGCCCGGAGAAGTTATGGATGCCCCATCCCTGGAGGTGGTCAAGGCCAGGCTGGATGAGGCTTTGAGCAACCTGGTCTAGTGGGAGGTGTCCCTGCCCATGGCAGGGGCGTTGGAACTAGATAATCTTTAATGTCCCTTCCAACCCAAAACATTCTACTACTCTATATACAACATGCAGAGTTACACTTTTCAAAAGGCTGTATTTGCCAAAAGACACTTGGATTTAGGAGTTACTCCGCCACAGCCATGGAGAAGTGAAAGGCAATTCATATTCTTCATTTAATAAAAGCAAAGACATCACTTACAGCCCCAGCAGCACTGCACCGTAAGTCATAACTCCCTAACTGATGTTTGTAATTGAGCTTTATCTTTCACTTAGAGAGAAAAGAGCCTAAAAGAAATTAAATTATTAGTTGGGGTTTGTTTTTATAAATAGAGAACCTTTTCACCATGAAATGACAATTTATTGAATCCAAAGCTTTTTGCAGATGCCTGTCAGTTAATGGAAAACAAAACCACAACCACAACCACCACATGCACAAGTTTTTATCAGGAAAGAGTTCTTACGATCACCACAGAATTTCTGAAGTGAGACTGAGCAAGAACAGTAAAAAAGAAAAGGAGTACAAACCAAAACCCTATATACATGCACAAACAAGCCACAAGGAGTCAGCACACAATTTACAGCTCAAAATAGTCCCTGGCCCAGCAGTCAAGTAAGTCATGTAAGAATGAGAGAGGTGCTAAACTTCAAATCCCAATCTTCTGATCTCAAGGGAAATGTTTTCTTTCAGGTGGGCGCCTGTGAGCCATGCCGAG
The DNA here is from genome assembly GCF_000699245.1 of Pterocles gutturalis. Lineage (NCBI taxonomy): Eukaryota > Metazoa > Chordata > Aves > Pterocliformes > Pteroclidae > Pterocles > Pterocles gutturalis. The sequence continues at coordinate 186,370 of NW_010116475.1, forward strand.
CAGGCAGCACCTCCGCAGCACCACACTGTTCACGGTGGGACAGGTCTTCCTCCGTGCAAAGACTCCAAACCACACTGGTTTCACTCGGAGCGGAACAGAAATTGCTATGTAGAAGTTTTGTAAGAAAGTGTCTTGCCTCACCTTGAGCTGTAATGCCAAATTTTACCAAAGATCTCAGACTTCATGGAAGCACCAGAAGCTTCTTTACTTGCTTTTCTCAAGAAAGACTTATGAATAAGCCTGCAGAAGAACATTTGTAGCTATTTTTCTCCCCTCTAAGAGTTAAGATTTACTTTCAGATCTGACAAAATTAAGCTCCTCGGTGCCCTCTCTCCTAAAAGGTAAATGATTCCTTTCAGGTGACATTAATATTCGCACAAATCATTAATAACAGCATTCTGTGGGAAGTGTGCCAGGATGTTAAAAGCAACACTGGAAGGAAAGTCTCGCCACAAGAACTATTACATTTATCTCTATTGCAATAACATAATTTACAGGGCTACTAACCGTTGGAAGAACTTTGGCTTCCCACACCAAAACACGCTGAACAGCGAGAGGAGAGGCACAGACCCACAGGCACACGGTACACCACCAGACTGACTGCAGGCTATTGTAGAGTCCTGCTAATCCTCAGACTATTTTAAAACTGGTTCAGAAACAGTTTAGGTAACATAAAAATTAATGTATAAGACTGAATAGAGTCCGTTTCCCTGGCTTCTCCTTGTACAAACAAGGGGAAAGTAGGGTGGTGGTGTAAAAATATATTTCTGAAAATCCCAGCCTTCTCTGAATATTGTCTTACTTGCAGTGTTTTTTTCATCACCATTCCGCACAAACCTGATCCAATTAAGTTGTATAGCAGGACAAGATATTTTGAAAAGCAGTATTTTCTTAACTCAGTAGCGAAGAAAATTGAAGATTTTCAAAGATATTCCCTCGAGAGGATGAAGGCTCCCACTTGAGGTTTAAAGAATAACAATTTACTTGTAGGTGTCTACTCCCCAATCACTACCAATGTAGAGCTATCCAACACAGTTAATGGCGGAAGAAACTAGTCAGCTGACCTAATAAATGTCTATACCATATGTAGGGTCAGCATAACAGCTCCCTGGGCTCCATCAATAACCAGAGCTTGACACACCTACACATACATATATTAAATCTGTCTTCATCTGCCAACTGCTCTTTTTTCCCCAGAGCTTTAATGAAATGGTCCTTGCAGAGTTAATATGAAATCTTGTCTTAAGTAATTAGTGAGTAAAAGCACAGCTTACTTTATTCAAAGCTCCTTTTTCACAAATTATAACTGGAATTATCTGGCAGTAAGATGACACTTCTTGAGGAACAGTCCCATGGGCAAAACAATTTTTACAGGCTGGAACTCAGATCTGCTCATCTAGTTGGAGTCCAAGAAAAAAGGTACTCTATTTATAAAGTTTGAAAGTCACACACATAGCTACCCAGCTTCCTTCCTTAGCATCCTCCTGAAAGATCTGATGACTGTCTCGCCTATTTTCCAATCCTATTTCAATATTGCATAGAAGTGGTCCCATTTAGGCTATGATTGCTGCTGATCTACAGCTGTACATGGTAGAGAGTCATATAGCATGAACAGCAGGCACGGAGCTAAGTTCGCTAATACAAAGAGAGCTTCTGCAACATCTTGAATTTTTATCACAGCAATTATGTCATAAGTCAAGATTAAAGAACCAAGGAACTTTGCTGTTTTCCACTGAGAAGTCAATTTTATTCCACAAACACTCTTCTTGAAAAATATTTAAGTACTATGGTGCAAAGAAGAAAACAAACAAACAAAACAAAACAAGAACAACAAAAGAACCACAAACCTCAGGGAATTTCAGTATAATTGATACTTTTACCACAAGAAAAGATGAGTGACTATTCTACCATACACATGCTATAGGACAGCATAGCCCAATCCAGTATGCACTTTAACATGCCTGACATTGACATGACCAGACTAAGTTTAAATAAATTTGAGTTTCTGGGCCTCACCTTTTACAGGACAGGTTAGGAACTGTCTTAGGGACAGAGAACAGAAACGTACTCATGTTTCAGAGCTGAAAGATGTGTCAAGTAGTTTCTAAGTTTTATTTCCGAAATATATACTGAAGCAATTGACTGAATCTTCAGGAAGTTCTCAGAAGCAGATTAAACTGTCTGCCTAGACAGCAAGGGCAAGACCATATTTCATCACTTATTTCAGAAATCTTATATACTGATAAAAAAAAATCAAGAGACAAGTAGGGAAAAAAAAACCACAAAGAATTAAGTGTTTTCAAAGAAAGACAAAAACATTCTTGCACAACTAGTATGCAAATTAACACTCTAGGCAATCCTGCTATGAAAAGTCTGTTCAGAAAACATCAGGGTCATATCTTTTTATTAGCTAAGAAATACACATTTACTAAACATCTGCACAGTTAAACTGTTTAAAAATTGCCTTAGATTTAGCCTAGTTGTAAATAAGACTATGTATCTGTAAGGCATCGAGGACACGATTGAAAGTGATGGGGCATAGCTGAGCCCTTTCTCAAACCATTCAAGTGGAGTGGGGAAAGTCTTGTCCAAGACTTGACAACTCAGTTGCGTGTTGGAGTTTTTTTGCACAATGAAAAGTGTAGATATGGTGCTCAGGGCCATGGTTTAGTGGGTTAGGTGGTGTTGGGTTGATGGTTGGACTTGATCCTTGAGGTCTTTTCCAGCCTTCACGATTCTATGGTCCATGTTAAGACAATAGATATTAACAGCCACTATATTCTAAATATTGCAGGAGTACCATACAGTGGTTTTTTTGGATGCCTGAGGAGAAAACGGGAAGTCTGAAACTAAGCCTCTCTAACTGACTCACTGTTTAGATGTCCTGAACATCCAACAGAGACAGTCAGGAAATGCTGGACACAGTTTAGAAATGTATCATTCCTTTAGGAAAAAGAAAACAGAACAGAAGAAGCCACACAGCTTTTTTTAGTGACACCACTATACATGAAAGTTGGGGAACAATGTCCCTGTTTGGAAACGTGGCAATGCATGTGACTTCCATATGGCATTTGTTCGGCTGAGTTGGCTGTATATGGACAGAGACACTTGCCAACATTTTGGTGGTTGTTCCTGCAGCTGAATAAGCCTTTGTCTTTTAAAGTAAGGCTTCACTAGTCTTTGGGGGGCAGGGGACAATATTTCACTGTCATTTTCACCAGTTATCATATGGTGAAAATTGAGGGCGGCACAGAGAGCTGTTTAAGAGGAAGACCATATATAAGGCTGCGTGCGAGTGGCCTTTCCCACAACACAACATGAGACACCTTTGGGAACTGCAGGAGCGGACACCTGTGACTGAAGAACAAGACCAACTTTCACCGCATGGAGGACAGAGAGGAAGGAAGGGCAAAGAGAGCAGAGGCAAATGACCTTCCTTACTAAAATTTTCATCAGCAGGGAGGGTGTATCAGTAGAAGACAGGTTAGTGAAGAAAGCTATAGGCAAAATTAAAAGCAAGGTACTAATGCTTCTGGCAATCAAGTGATAATTTTTCAGGTCTCACAACATCTGACCAAACACTGCCCTTGCAACATGCCCCATCTCCATGTTTGAGGTGAATGCATTGGCAAAAAACCTGAACTCAGGAGCTTCTTCAGCATTCTTTCCAACAAAATGTATTTGACCTTTTCACAGTAGTATCCACAAGCAACAGAAAGCCTAACACACCAGTCTAAGTCAGCCAAACTCAGCAATGGTTCATATGTCTGCTACGTAAGATGACACTGATAACATTATATTCTTCTTATAATGCTGACTCAGGAATGGCAAAAATGGAACAGCAACAACTTGGTTATGTTGCTGCTTCACAACAACAATGGGCTTGTTGCAAAGGTAAACTATCATTTTCCATCAACAAATGCAAACCACCAGCTTCTCAGTAGGCGAGGATTTTAAACTTTACATATTAGTAATCATGATAATGACTAACAGACTTCCCCACTTCTTCAGTGCTTCTATGCAGGCTGATATAATAAAAGATCAAACTGGGAAAAAATCTATATATAGACATATTAATATATATATATTATAATTTCTAT
>NW_010116476.1:0-227 GCF_000699245.1 Pterocles gutturalis
GGAGTGGGTGGCAGGATAGCGACATGCCAGATGGCACCTCTGCAGCATGCAGGAGGCGATCTTCTGCTTTTGAATAAAATTTTTTTAAAAATAAAAATAATTTTTAAAATTCCCAGCACATTTCTCTCTGCACCAAGCGATGGCATCTGCTCCACCGTGCCGAGGAGCTGCGCCTTTGGGTGACCACATCCCAGGGACCAGCCAGCAGCCAGAGTCCCTCCGGGTCC
>NW_010116476.1:726-1164 GCF_000699245.1 Pterocles gutturalis
TGCATCCCGGCTGTGCCATGGACCACCCTGGGGGTGCCGTGGGCAGGAGGGGGTGTGGGTTCCTTGGGTGAGGGCAGGATTTGGGGCTGGGGTCACTGGTGAGCCACTGTGAGCCAGATGCCAGGCTGGGTCAGGAAACACATCCCCTCCTGTGTGACCCCCTGCCCACCCGGTGAGCGCCGTGCAGCCCCCGGCCCGTGCCAAGCGCCCGGATGGGGCCAGGTCCTGCTCGCGCGTGTCCTCCCATGAAAAATTTGGGACCAGCAACCCGGGGTGCCATCCTGGGGAGGTGACACCACCAGGCAGGACTCCGGGGGTGTCAGGGCATCACCACATCCCGTTGCCATGGGCACCTGGGCCAGCACGGTGGCCCCCAATGCCCTGGGGAGCAGCCTGGGGTCAGAGAGGGGAAACCCCCACCCCGGCAGGGCTAAAGCT
>NW_010116477.1:0-7199 GCF_000699245.1 Pterocles gutturalis
TTTAATACATATTGGACACCAGAATTTGTGAATAACATTTTACATAAGTCCATTTCTTACGACAGCTTTGAGTAAATAATCACTTGGAAGCAGACAGCAAAAATGAAACAGCAAAAGGTTTTAACCCCAGAAGAAAGTATTGCAAGGATTCTCGTAAATTCTTGATGAGAGGTTGAGAACCACAGTGCATCCCCCTGCACAGCCTGTCAACACAAACCCAGAAACCTGTTGGAAACAGCTGACAGTAGGACTTGCTTTTTATTTTAAATATTTATTAGAATTACTGAGCCTCAGAGTCAAGGGTTGGCTTTCTCCAATAGTCAAATGCTTTTCAGAAGATGGGAAGCAGATACTGGATACAATATTTGATGTGTTTATACTAACCAACCAGTACCAAAGATTTATTTTCTAATAAAAGAGTTCTACTCATATACAAGAGATACACATGTTGACTTCACTATGTTGAAAACAGCTGTAAGATGATAGATTACATCTTTATAAGCATTAAATACAATGTGAGAAGAGTTTTTATTTAGTCAGCTTACATGGGAGATCTCAAAAGAATAAAAGCAACATACGTACACACCCCTATGGTGCAAGACATGAGGATGGCAATTCACAAAGAAAAACAGGTAAGCTATTTTTCTTTGAACACTAAAGCAGTTTCCCCATGGGAGTAACTGGCTGGTGAAGTTCATGCTGTTGTGCCCACTTTCTGACCGCCTTCATTCAATAAAGATATTTCAGGTTTCTCCAGGAAGTTAAAGAAAAATATGCCTGAAGGTCTGCAAAGACATTTGGGCTACCTATAGCTTTTATTACAGGTAGAGCTGAGACCAGACCTGAGCCATCCTGTCATCCTTAATCACCAGATTACTGAAGCATTGCTTGAAGCAATTTTGTCCCCTTTGAGATGAATTATTTTGGAAATTTTCAGCCGCATTGTTTCACCTATTTCTGAAAAACACCACCAGTGGAACAGCTGTTTGGTGGCTATTAAAATCCAAAGTGAGACAGGAGTGCAGATTCCTGCTTTCCTTTATCACACTGAAAAGAGCCTGCAAAGACACCTGAAGTTATCTTTCTATCGCCCTGAGCGCTGATAAAGCCTCACTAGGAATATTTCTACCCATTTGGGGGAAGACACTTCAAGACTAGATAAAATCTAGTCAAAGAACACCCAGGTGAAAGAAATGAAAATGACAGAAAGCTAAAATACACCACCTGCAAAAAGCTGATTAGACAGATAGGCACCATGCAGGCTTAAAAGGCTAAGGGAAGCCAAAACGCTTCAAACAGGTAAAGGCTGCTTCACTCCCCACTCCTCCCCCCCCAAAAAAAAAATAAAAAGCAGTAATATGCTCTCAATGTCAGTTTAAGCTTGTCCATCCACTATTGCAAGATGAATAATTGAGATAAAACACTTGCCAAACTAGTTTTTTAAACACAGATAAACACTGCAATAGCAGTTTAGGCTGCTTGGAGGGTCACTGAGGATTTTAAGAACAAGTCAGACAAACATCTATAAGACTGATAAAGGTACAGTTGATCCCACCACATGCTGCAAGACATCTCTCCTGTTTTCTTCCACCTCTATGATTATTTATCTGTGTATAGATCTAGATTCCAACTACATCTCTACATAGTCAGGCCTCGTTGAACTTCAGGAGGTCGGCATGGGCCCACCTCTCCAGCCTGTCCAGGTCCCTCTGGATGGCATCCCTTCCCTCCAGCGTGTCACCACACCACACAGCTTGGTGTCATCGGCAGACTTGCTGAGGGTGCACTCAATGCCACTATCTATGTTGTTGATGAAGATACTGAACAGTACTGGTCCCAGTACAGACCCCTATGTATACACACGGGGTTTGTGTAGCGCTCCTTCACTATCCCCCTAATTCATCCCTATATGAGAGAGCTGCTGTGCATAGGCCGGTGCAATATCATGCAGGGGAACAACGTTATGAGAAATGCAATTAAGGATTACATTACAAAGGATACTCACTTACAGGTGAATTAAGGTTGCATAGCCATGCTTCATTCTGGAAACACATTAGTGACAGGTTTGGCCATGCAACCTTACCAGTGTTGTTTAACCAGGCTGTTGCTGCACATTTAACATCCTGTTACCGTGCAGCCAGTTTACTGTTCCTGCCCTTCTCTGACTGATTTGAAAATCTCCAACTCTGGTAGAAGAGAGAGAAATTCATCTGCTTCCCAACCCCAGGATTATTTGCTTGAAGGGTAATCTGGCCTCTCTTGTGGCCTGTTCTTTCTGGAGGAACTGAGGAGCACAGATGATACCCAGAGAATTGTCTTGGCAGCACTCAGTTGTTTACAGGATTTTGCAAGATTATATACAATGATTTCCTTTCCCCCACCCCTGCCCTGTAAAGTTATTGATTTCTGTCCCCTATCCTCCACAGAAGGATTTTAAAGGACAATTTCTGCAAGGGCTAAGGCTAAGCTTCTCCCTTTTTGTGAGCACAGTTTACTTAAGACAGAGAGATGAAACGCCTGCCTCAGAAACCAGATGCAAATGAAAACAACAGCATTTACAGCCCTGACACACAAAAAGGAAGAGCTGGGACTACAGATTCTTCTGATAAGGAAGCGCTCTAACACACTGATGTCCACAGCACTAACTAGCTCAAGACATGCTGTTGCCCCAGAGGCAGCACTGCAGAGGCACCCCTACACCATCAGTTACCAGAAACGGGCTCCACTAGAAACATCCATAGTTTCCTCTTAGATGGGCACCCTATAAGCAGTTAAAAATCAGGGAACAATACTTTTAGTTTTCTGATGGATTGCTCCCTGTGGACAAAGCAAGCTCTAAGTGCAGGTGCTCAAGCCCTTATTGCTCTAGGATTTGGGGGGAGGCAAGGGTTACAGGTGATAACAACAAAACCAGACGGAAGCACATTAATTTTTAAATCAGGTATTTGAGTTGTTATTTGCAATCTATCAAAGAGCAAGAATCAGTAGTTTCTAATGGCTGGGGGGGCCACCTTGCCCATCTCCCCCCCTTTCTAATGGCTGGGGCAGCCACTGTGCCCATCTCCCAACCTGTGGCACACAGACCCCGTCAGCCCACACAGGGCACTGATTTCTTCGGGCTATAACAAAACGGAGAAGAGATGCTGCCAGCGAGGGAGCCATTACACAGTTTCAAAAGCACCTCTGATCATCAACTACTGAGCTTAGGGATGACCATCATCACCTAAGGGTGACAGTACAGGACTTCTTGTTCCAAGTATTTCACTGGCTCCAACACAAGAGCAACCGAAGGTTTTCCAACGCGTGGCACTAGTGTTAAGGCTATAACCAAACACCACACCTCCAGGCAGTAGAAAGCAGAGTAATCAGGCACACAGCAGTCATGCATATTTTATGCTTTCTAGATCAAAATGAGCACAAACTTTAATTGAAACTGATTTCACCCATTAAGGAAGAGCAAAACCAAGCACACATTTTTCACATCCTGCTGTGGCAACACACAGGCTTGCATTTGCTTTATTCCAGCAGAGGGCAAAAGCTACACAAGGAAGAGCATCTGAGAAGACAATTAGGTCTGAGTAAAGGAAAGGTAAAAGAAGAGAGTATCCAGACTCTAGTCACCTAAATTACATTTTTAATAGCATTAAATAGAACTTCTTGCAGTTTTCATCGAGTTCTTACAATAACATTTAATACAACAACTAAAGCTTCTGTTCATGCCTTTTAAAAAGCAAAAATCTAATACTAACACAGCAGTTTACACATCGCTTTGATGATACATAATTCCCATCTCCTTCTCAGACTGCAGGCACTCATTTGTTCCACTAAGTTTACAGTGAACTGTTTGGAAACATGATCTGAACTGACAGCAATTCCATTGCACACGCTGGCAACGCTGTACTTCAATGTGTAACGCATACAACTCTGACAAGCATATGCAGTAAAAATACACACAGGTTCCTTCAGGTCAACACTCAATAAATAGTCATATAAATGTAAAGTAGCAATTTTGTTCTATTTACTGGACAAATACACAGAAACATTTGGACTGCATGATTATTGGTGGATGTAATAAAGAAACTGCCGGTTTTGCAGGTCATGGGGCCCTGTTTAGTCATAAATTTGAGCTCTTGAGCATTATCAGATCATCCGTATGGCACTTACCATTCTCCACTCTGGCAGCAATATCTGGATGGCCACGTTAGTAGCAATAACAACCATCCTAGTCTTTGGCCACCTCTCTTCAATACATAATGTTATACTGAAATGCTGCCACTTTGTCACATTGCCTTTGCTTTCATCTGCAATAGTCAAGCATTTAGTTGCCAGTAAAAAAAAAAAAAAAGTAGTAAAAAAAAGTCAGGGTCTTTTCACCTCTGAGCAGTTTCAGGGGTAACAATGGTTTATGTTAGTTATGGTATGGTATGGCATGGCATGGCAGTTGATACTTGATAGCATATGTCAGCTATAAAAAACCAATAAGAACCAGAATCCACAGAGAGCATCACTTAAGTTTTACATTTACTTTAACATAGTATGTAAATATGGCATTGATTCTACACTTTTTAAAATATCAATGATTGTCATCGTTTACAATAAAAGAATATTAATATTAATTAAGGAAACTAGAATGTGATATGAACATCAGAAAAAAAAATGGCAAGAGTAGAAATATCTCCCAAGGGACATAGTAAAATCTTCCCTCTCTTGATTCGTTTAATATTATGTTGGACAAGCCCTGAGAAGCCATTATGAGGAGGGCAGAGGAATCCTGTAATAAGAGTGCGGGAATGGATTGACATGATCTGTCTACAGATCATCTTTTCTGTCTTTAATCGAGGTAATTCTGTGGTGATCCTGTAGGCAAGATTACAGATATAAGCATATTGTTGGTGCAGCAATTAACACATAAATAGTCAGCTCTGACATTTCTTATCAGTTAAGTAGAAATTTCTGCCAAGCTGCTTCCTTGCAACATTTGGCAAATGAGCACATTTAGATCAGAAGGTAATTTATTGCACACTGGAATTCAGTGGGTGTGATCACTGAAAGTGACAGATGAACCATCGACAGTTTGGGGAAATAATAGAAACAGCAAGATATTTACACACGTAGATGAAGATGACATCTCTAATGCAAACATTTGCAAGCAGTTTTTTGTACCTACACGCATCACAAGGACTGATAAACCCAGGGGCCAACACTCTCAACAACAGGAATGCAGAGCTAGGCAGCCTCCTAATCCCACAGGCAGCTCACTATTCTGGTAAACTGAGTTTCTAAAGTACTGAGTAAGCATTCTGCTGCTGAGAGTGGTTTAGGCTGTCTACAATGCAACCCAACGCAGATTCAAACTAGCTCATTTGGGCAGCGGTACCTATGCGGTTATAACAGCATGGACTACAAAAGTACTGCAAGAAGCTGAATAAATCCTTAGGGAACTGACCCAGGGTGGCTCTAGCTGATTTAACACCAACTTTGCCCGAAGCATAAGCATATAAGCTAAGAACCTTAGCCTAGGCTCATTTTCAGAGTGCCACTTCAACTAGAGGAAGCTGCCAGTGGGCAAAACAGATCTCATCACTTTGAAAAAGGGTCAACAGATGAAAGTTCTGGTTATGCCACTGATTTTTTTACGCTACCTTTGAGTCATTTGGGTTTTTTCTATACTTGGGGTTCTTCTGTATATTCCCACCTCTAACACAATTGCTTTCAGAGGCTAATTTTGCCCCAAGAGCAGTCTGCAAGTGAAAAGTCTTGCGTTGCTGTTGAGTGCACAGTGGCAGTTGATTCAAACTTATTTGCTGTGATGAAAAAATAAACTTGTGTAAACATTTCTACAGAGCTTTACCAGTTCACAAATGCACAGAAGCTTTAAAGACAGAATTGCTTATAAAACTACCTAGAAGACAGCAGGTTGTTCAAACAACGGTCTTCAGATAATACAACTCATCATAAATTTACCAGGAGACAAGTACACTTCTTATTGACCCTTGCTAAATCTTTAAACAAACGCCTTTGCAATCTTTTCCAGACATCTTCAGAGAAACTCATTCCTTTTACTCTTGCACCAACTAAAATGAGTATAACCAAAGGCAAAATGTGTTCAACGAGACCAAAGGAGTAACAGTGCAGAAGACAGACAAGCCCAGAGCACAGCCCAGAAGTTACTAGTCAGCCTACAGGTTCGACATGAACCATTTCGGTTTATACCAACAGCCTAGAATTTAACAAAAGTAAGGCAAGTAGCAACGTTTTTATTTACATTTCAGGCTTTTAAATATCTAAACAAAAAGTAGGCTCCAAAGACCACTTAAAAGTTTCTCCCTATCTGCCCCTATTAAGCTAAGAAAGGAAACCAAGCAGTAAAACAACTGAGATGCATTAAGATACCAGGACATGAAGTTGCCAAAAATGTCTTTAGACACTGGAGAATCCTGCAGAGAAGACTCCCACTGGCAGTATTTTATTTGATGAGGCTCTAAATCAAGACAACTCTCTAACAAGCTGTAACCCAGATCCAACAGGCACTCAAGTCAAAAAGAGTAAAACTAGCCTTGATTTTACTGGAGAAGAGCCTATCAGCAGAGTTGACTTGAGCATTCTTAGCAACGTAACTGCCACTAGGGGAGGAGAAGCTTGCGCCAAGTTCCTTTCACTTCCAGAGCAGGCAGGACAAACCTGGGATGAAGAACAGAGTTAAACATTTGAGAGGAGCAACCTTTTTTTTGTCGATTTTCCATTTCCTTGTTTTTCTCAGCCAACTGTTGCTATCAGCCTGCATATCCCAACAGCTTTCTTGGCAGCGGCTGCTGACACTTCCCCCAGGTCTAATGCTGCCATAAAGCCACGTCCTATGCCTAAAATTAGGGCTAGGTACAAGTAGAAGAAAAATACAGACAGAACTGCTATTTTAAGGAAATAAATGAAAGAAAGGAGGTGGGAGGAGGAATAAAAGACAGTGAGGAGAAAACAGGCTTGAAATACTAAGCTTTGCCTTTTGGAGTAATTAAGCAGTGAGTCTCGGGTTTACCCTCAGGCCACACGGAAAGTGGTATTTAACTTCCAGCTGAGCCTAAAGAGAGACAGGATTTCTGGTTCTCTCACAATTTCTTACATGCACTTTTTTCCTAAAAAAATATAAACTTTCCCTTGATCAGTCTGGAAACAGTTGTCTTTGGATTCAAGGTCAGAACAAT
>NW_010116477.1:7211-9193 GCF_000699245.1 Pterocles gutturalis
ACATACCAGGTCTGCCAGAAAATAAATTCAAAGGCTGCTTGCCTTCCCCTAATGCAAAGCAGTCATGAGATAGCTGTTTAAAACAGGACTATGCATCACAGCAGCTGTGCAAAACAGCCACAACACATTAGCAAATCCTTAGCATCTAAAAGAGACAAGAATTCAGAGACGGCACTCCTTCCACTTCAGTAACATCACCATTCACTTGTCTGTCCCAGGAGACAGAGCACTTCAAGACACTCCCAGGATCAAGAGAAATAGAACTTTGATTAAAAGAATATACTGAAACACACAGTAGCTATCCACAAAACATAGAAACAGCAAAGAAACACCATACCTCAAATGCTGCCCAGCACTTTGCTAAGTTACAGCTGCTCCATGATAAAGTTCAAAAAGATTCGCAGTCCTTTCCTGTGCTTAACTTCAGCATGCTCACAGAGCTCGTGATCATCCATCTCTCTGACTGAAGGAGGTAGAGAAATGCAAACGAGCTAAGCACAAGGAGCAGGTGTAGACAATGAAAGGTCCCCATCAGACATGGCTAGAGAAAGCAGGTTCTCATTTTCACCTGGTCGCCTGATGGGAGAGGGGGCTTTATTCCTTGCACCTGAGGGCTGAATATAACCCTCCTCACCACCCCCCCTCCACCCAGCCCAGCTGCATTGTGCCCCTTGGATCTGTATCCTCTCTGTCTCCACAAGAGCTGTGTTATGGTATTTGCTTGGTTTTTTTCTTTTCCTGATACTCATCTGAGAGTATTTGTGCATTTGTCTTTCCAAGGCCCCAGAGAAGAGTTTCTCGCAATTTAAATATATATTGGTTTTGCTTTTAATGATTTTTTGTGAGATACATGTTTTCTTCTGCAGCTTCTTTCTATATCATACTGCTCAACTTTCTAACCAATATTTCTAAACAGGGTGTGAGGTGGTTTTTACTTGGCTTATGCAAATTGCAGCCTCCAACTTGAGCTGAAGACATTACTTACCAGGGAAAGCAGTGCCATGAGGTCAGTGTTCTTATGGAGCACTGTAAAGAAGACAGATAAAACAAACTCAACAAAAAACCAAAGAACTGACGGTTATTCTCAGCAAGAGAACTTAAAAAGCTGACCTAACACAGCAGAATAAAACTGGGATCATAGTCAGGACTTGTTTTGGGTCCTCAAGTACCCATAAGAATTGTACAAATGTTTCTGAGGCCTCATTAAGCGTTAACCATGTCAATAAAAGTTGTGAAAGGGAGCCGAGAGAAAGACTTTATGGATCAAATCTCCATGGTTTTAAGCTGCTTTCAAGGACAAAGTCCCTACGCTTGCAGGCAGTTAAGTCACAGTTGTATTTCATGGGAATGTAGCCAAGGGCAGTGGGTTCAAACGATGGCACACAGCACCTCTGCATGGTGACCAACCTGCTCCTTTCCTGGATGCAGCTGCAGTAGAAGTGAGATTGAGATGTACTTTCAGATTCTCCATGGTTTTATACTCTGGATAAACATTTACATCTCTGCAAAGGTGCTACAAAAATCTACTAGAGCGGTATAACTGTTTTACACAACCTCTGCAGAGAGGCAGTTGACTATCTGTAGCACCTGGGTATAGGAAATTGAGCTGTTGCACACCTCAGCCAGGCATTTGTTGCTGCCCTGTGTACAGTCCAGGGTTTTTTGCACCACGGAGAGCAGTAGCAGGAGCAGCTCCCAGGTTCCTCACCTGGAGGACTGCGTACGACACCACTCCAAGGTGGGAACACAAGTATGAGAAATCACAAAGCCTCTGGTACAGCAGCTGCTGCTGGTTGAAGGCCACACACTCAGTGTGTCAGGGTCTGTGAGCCCCAGCTGAATCCTGGACTCACCATCAGATGGAAATCCCTGCCTTTTGCCATACTTCGATTCTGTGAGAAGTAGCTGCTCTTCTTTCCCAACTTAGGCTCGAGTCCGGACTCAGTAAGGTTACCCGTTTCTCGCCTATTGGAGAGGAAGGC
>NW_010116477.1:9206-15960 GCF_000699245.1 Pterocles gutturalis
CTCTGCAGACCACAGTTCTGCAGGCGAGGTTCTGCTGAGCTAGGAATCATTTTGCATCTTTTCAGCACAACTCTCAGGTTTCTAAGAAGTGCAGCCCATTGCTCATCTTTACTTCTGGATGTCCAAAAGCATAATTCACTTCTGTACCTCTCAGCTAAGATTTATGAATAAAACAGTGTTACGAACGTATGATTTAGTTTCACCTACGACTCATGTCAAAAGCCTCCAAGTGGAAATGGCCTCAAGTTGCACCAGGGGAGGTTTAGGCTGGATATTAGGAAAAATTTCTTCACTGAAAGAGTGATGAGGCATTGGAACAGGCTGCCCAGGGCAGTTCTGGAGTCACCATCCCTGGAGGGGTTCAAGAAACGTGTAGATGTGGTCCTTTGGGACATGGGTTAGTGGGCTGGGTGGTGCTGGGTTGGACTTGATGATCCTTGAGGTCTTTTCCAACCTTAATGATTCAGTGATTCTAAGTGGAGTAGCCCAATTAGCAGGTACCTGTGCAGTTTCCTACGGCTCACATTTAAAGACATCTTTTAGATATTTCTGAAAAGTACAGTCCTGTTGCAATATCATCAAAGCAATATCTTTCTGTAAGGTTAAAACACAGCAGTCTTTCTTTCAAGATTGTTTTTCTGTCCTCCTTGAAACACAGTATCGTCTGCCTCCTCTAATGTCATGCATTCCTCCTTAATGTGGATTTTGTCCTACTGGTGAGCCTAACAGCTTTGAGAAACTCATGCAACTTAATGAAAAAGCTAGAACAACCATTTGTGTTGGAAAGACTCGGAGTTTAAACATGAGCTTTCAAGTAGTGCTCCCTCAGAGTCTGTGGGCAAAGCAGACTAATCCTGACGCACAATTTCTGATGTCTCTGTCACACTACTGCTGCCCCCAGAGCAGAAGGTTCTCAAGGACACTGAGGTGTGTACACAATATCCACAGTGTGACTTGAAGCAAAAAGTCATTTCATTTGTAATTAAAATTTTCGACATTCAGGCATTTTTCTTCATATGCAGTACATTTGCTAATTCCTAGGGATTTCACGTTTATTTAAGTCTTTCAGGACCTGATTATTCTCTTCCTGCAAAAACAGAGAAATCCCACTTTGATGAGGTCCAGTGGGCAGCATTGGAGAAGAAAATTGTACTTCCAAAACAGCAAATAGGGTACAAAGCTGCCATGCGTCCCTCCAAGCACATTCACAAAGGCTGCACTGGAGATGGCGTTCACTGTTCAGGTGAACTAGCTGCTAAAATACACAAAAAAAAGCTGTCTCCAAAAAAACTCCTCTTTTAGGAACTGCAGCATCTACACTCTCGCTTGCTGCTCTTCCCATTCAGACAATTCTAGAAATCTCCGTCCAGTCTTTAATCCTTAACTGCACATCTAGAGCTGAATATCGTGAGGCTGACAGAAAACCCCTGGACTAGCTATTGTAGCACATCACTTCTCAGATGTTTGAAATGTAACATTTCCCCAAGATGGCAAAACCAATTGCATATTTTTAGTACCACGATACATTGTTAAGACAACCTCATTTAATATCAGGCAGACATTTTTATTATGAATAGTTTCTGAATCCCTCGTTTTGATGTGAATAGTCAGGAGGTTGCCCATAAATTATGCTAAAGCCACTCTCTGTAACACATGCTCAGATTTATCAGCCGTCATAACCTTCATCAGCTTCAACCTCTATGCTTTGTGAATCAGGGTACGTCCACAATGCACTGGAGCCTTTAAGGTGAAGCTATACGTGAGTTCTCTTAGGTGCACAGGGCAGGCTGTAAAATGCTCCTGAGAAGCAGAGTCATCCCAGGCAGAATTCCTTGCAGCCCCACAGCCAGCTTTCTTGGTTATCTCTGTGGAACAGGATTTTGCAGTGCAGATGTACTGGCATTTTCAGGGAAAAAATGCTTCTGTCTACTGGGCTCAGGCTTTGTCTATGTCCTGTTAGCTGCTGACTCCTCTGTGCACGCTCTTTTTTTTCCCCATAAAAACCAGCACTGCCCCTGGCTGGGTGCTCCTCAGCTCTTATGTCAATTCCCCACCTCTTCATCTGCTACTCCTCTGCACACTGCCGAGAGCTTTGATTGCAGTAAGCCTCTCTTCTTGGCAGGTGGCATTGCTATGGTAAGGTGGTTACATGTAGAAAGTCACGTCTTCACATGTTAGTATCTCCATCCTTAGCGCCTTCCCTCAGATAAGATTTTTGTTTCCCATATAGTAATGGGAAGCAGCATGAGCTGAAAACTGTAACGTAGGAAATATTGATCTAGAGTTTCATAGCATGCCACTGCCTGTCCTTTGCCACATGGACCACAGAAGTATTTAGTAATCTGTCCACACTTTTCTGATTAGTCTTTCATACACCACCACAACTCAACTCCTCCTAATTTTGAACCTCTATGCAAAGATCTGGGACATTGTCATGGTTTTAACCCAGTCAGGGACCAAAACACCACACAGGCACTTGTTCACCCTCCCCCACCCCCAGGGGATGGGGAAGAGAATTGAAGGGGTAAAGGGAAAGGAAACTCATGGGCTGAGATGAGAACAATTTAATAACTGAAATACAGTACAATTGTAAGTAATAATGATAATAATAATAATAGTAGTAATAATAGAATATACCAATAAGTGATGCACAGTGTAATTGCTCATCACCCGCTGACCAATGCCTGGCCCATCTCCAGCAAGCAGTCCCATAGGAGAGCAAAATCCCCAAAACTACAATCCTGGAAGAGAGAAAGAAGAGCGAGAGAGCAAGAGAACAAGAGCCAGTGAACTTCCCGACAACCTTCATCTATATACTGGGCATGATGTGAATGATATGGAATATACCATTGGCCAATTCAGGCCTCAATGCTAAACCTAAGCTCAGATCCTAAGCCAGTAATTGTGGGTCCATCGCTCCAGCTATGCTCCTAGCTTCTGGTGCACCTGCACTTTAGCAAAACATGGGAAGTTGAAAAGTCTTTGATTGTCTTAGCAACAACTTAAAGCAAATCAGTATGTTATCAACACTTTTCTCGTACCAAATCCCACAGTAAATCCAAAACACAGCACTATTCCAGCTACTAAGAAGAAAATTAACTCTATCCCAGCTGAAACCAGGACAGACATTTAGAGACATACAATTATAAACACAGTTGCCCCACGTTGACCTGAGTAAAACTCCCTTGAAGGGCAAGCAGTAAGCAGAACTGATTGATCTCATCAGTCACCCACGCCCATTACAGCAGAGCTGTGCAGGGCAGGTTGCTCTGCACTGCCCTTCTGTACCCCAGCCGAACATTATCCTTGCTAGCAGACATATCTGTAGGGAATACCTTTTCTATATTTCAAGTCACGGGTGTAATGGATCCTGCCCGTGGATGAGAAAAGTTGGGGAAGTAGATGATCTTTTGTGATCTTTTATAGCCCTGTTTTTACTAGCTACACTGAGCTTTGAATTACTTATTATTTTATTACTATATATTTTATTACTTATTATTACTTACAACCCAAAATAATTTAAGTAATGTGCAGTTAAAAGTAGCTTTAACCACTTTGGGAGAGTAACAACAAAAAAATCCACATAAATGTATTTATTTTTGTTTCATGGGCCAACATTCAGCACAGTTAAAAGGTTAAAGCCAGGTATAAAGATTTTGGAAAATATTATTCTTAAAGGATTATACTCTGCATTTATACTTATCAACCTTGAAAACATAAAACCTCAATATGAGGTTATTTCCTGCCTGCCCATAAAATCTCACATTGTAAAAAAATTGTTAATTCATCTTTGTTCAAGACAGCCCTCCCCTCTTTTAGTTATCCCCAGAACTCCCCAGGAGGGAAATAACACTTCAGTTCTGTCTTTCGAACTTGCTTGATTTACATAACTCTAATGATATTTAAGTGCCTTTGGCTGAACTTGCCTTTCCTTTCTCTGTTTCCTTACTTCCAAACTCTCAAGGCAGATGAAGTAAAAGTTGGCAGCATCTTGCTCATGACAGCGCTGCCTGTGCTGTTCTCAAATCACGCCACTGTGGCTGGAGCTGCCTGAGCAGCTCTCCAGTCCTCCCATGAATTCCAGTTTTCCTTTGGGAAGCCACTTCTGACTCAGGGTCCTCCCCAAATGGGGGAAAAGAGCTCCTCCTTGGAGTCCTACCATTCTCCCAGGAGCAAGGGCTGGAGCAAAGCAGAGAGGTGCAGCAGATCAGGCCAGCTCTGGTTCAAGCCTGACCTCTCCCCTTGGATGAGTGATGGAGACGCATCCTGTGAGCCTTCCATCCGCACCATCCAAGGCGGCTATGAGAAGACACAGACATCACTCTGTCCAACAAGGCCAGGGAAGACAAAAATTACAACAAACCCCAATAAAATATAACAGGACTGAAGAGATGCAGAAGAGGACAGATTTGGATTTGAGGATTGAATGTACAGGTTAGGGATGGGCAGATGTGAAGTTGAAGAGTTCCTGCAGACAGGATGAAAGGAATCTCAATAAATACTCACAAGCTTCAGCTATGCTCATCTCTCCCATGTGCTAAGGGTAAAGTGTGGGGTGGCCATCCCAAATCATGTCTTTTAGGGATGGACACATATTTCAATATGCACAGTCATCAGCTGGTATCTGACCTTCCTTGCTATTCAGCTTTGCTTTCTGTTCCTGTTGGCACACTATCTCTTTTTTCTTTTCTCTCTGTACACAAAGGAAATTGAAGGATGGGAAACAGTATAAACTGTTCTTCACTGCTTCCCTGACAGTCCATGTGGGGAAGGAAAAAGTAGAAACCAGTTCTCTGTCACTCCCAATGTTGTGCCAGCAGTCACACACCTGCTACACAATTTCTGCTCTCTCTGTCTTTCTAAAAAGGGACTGGAGTCCTCTCTGCACGCACAGGCAGAAGACATGGATAACGACCCCTGCCTCATGAGCCCTTGTGATCGTCTCTGAAGTGACAGTTTCCAAATGAGCATGTGGATCACTCACTACTGATTTTAAACTGTATAAAGTACCAGGCAAAACACCCTCAAAAGTGATTACATACTATTTTAATCTATGCTGGTTTTTTTGTTTGGTTTTGGTTTTGTTTTTTTGCCTACGACAGCCACATGCTACCTTCTGCACTGATGCCTGGCACAGTGTGGAGAGCTTCTGCTGTCACCATGATAAAGCACAACTCTCTTCCCATGGTGAAAATCCAAGCAAACTGCAACCAGGAATGCTAGTACTATTAAACTTTTTGCTTCACACACAATAAGTCTAACAAGTGCAAGCTTGCAGCAGTCCTTATCCAGGATCTTCCCAAACAACAATACCATTAAAACAGAAAAACTGTCAGAAACGGTTACGTTCCCGTGATGATCCTGTTATCACCAGTCACAGTGTATACTCTGTCTGTTGCTCTTACTAGCCCCTTCCCCCCATTTTTTTCACCCTGGATCCATCAAGAAATATTTAGCATTTTGCCAAAAGCATACAACGTCCTTTGTGTTAAACCAAAAATAAAAATTCACTGTTCCACTGCTTTCAAACAACACTTCTAACAGAAAGTGAGTCTGCCATATAAAAACTAACAAAGATAAAGACTAATATATTCCTTTTATAGGTCACAATAACATTTTTTTAAATTTGTGAGGACTGGACTACGTTGTGTGATTACATTTGACCAATGAAATAATTTGAAAGGAACATCCATCTCTCTCAGAAGTTTAACTGGAACACGACCCTGCAGGGTATTCATGCCGTTACCCTTTTTGCGATTGTGAATTTACTATTTTGTTTAGAATTGAATGCTGTAGACACACAGGAGATTTTTCTCTTTTTCCATTTTCAAAGAACGAAGTCTGACACCAATGTACAATTGGTACTACTAAAGGCAGAATAATCATGTAATCAACCCCATATATTACGGTGTGACCTTAAAACCACAACAAAAGCACAGCCAAAACCATCAGAGTCACACTGTGTGCTAGAGGAGGGAGTGCTCCTTGGCACACAGAAAACAGGTTCCAAAGGATGTATCTACATCACCAAGGTGAATCAGTCACCAAGCCCTGCATTATGAGAAATGTTGCTTTGCTTTGGTCTGGTTTGTTTGTTTTAAAATACGGTACCCTTAACAGACAGCAATTACAGGCACACCCTTGGTTATCACTGGATCACCCACACTGTAATCTCCACAGATCTGATTTTAAAATAGAAGCATTTTGTCCATTCCTGTTTCCCAAATGAAACCCCTTCTTGTAAGAGCAGATGGCAAGATGCTGCCCGGGCAGAGACTCTTGGAAAATCCATGAACAATTTTAATGTCCAGAAGCATAACTAGGTCTAGGCAGAGCTTCCAGTAATATTCTGAATATAAATATCAAACTTTCTCCCACCTCAGCCTTCCTCACACCTTCTATTGAGAATTAGTACAAGCCAGCTTCACGCCTTTCAAGCAATCCTAAAGCCTCCAGAATGCTTTTTGGTTTTTAAAACCATTGTGCAGCTCCCTTAGAGCAGCATGCTGTTAGTACTGTATCGTCTGACCCCACACCAGTCTCGTTTTCTGTCGCAGCTAACTTAGCTCAGAGAGAGTGGTTTCTGGCCCAAGAGAACATTTAAGCCCCTATGGATCATAACAGTAGAAAGATAAAGAAGGATCTCAGTTGATGTTGTGGGTTAAAGTTAACTTAAAGTTAACTCTGTTAATTTTTTTTTTAATTTTCTCTCCCTCTTCTGCATAAACAGCTATCAAGAGGCTGTGTTTTGGAT
>NW_010116478.1:0-228 GCF_000699245.1 Pterocles gutturalis
CGGGTAGTAATCAGTGGGGTGAACCAGCCTAAACCACGCTTCATACATTTGAAGATACCTGATAAAATATAGGGAGCAGCCGGAATAATCTCTCTCTCAAGAATAGTACTTAGCAAAGGATTATAATTTGCACTATCATTAAGTGCGAAGTTGATAATTTTGCGCTATTCTTTCAGATTTCATATTTCTGTTACAGCATTAAATACAAAATTATTATTTTGCAATTTT
>NW_010116478.1:792-1129 GCF_000699245.1 Pterocles gutturalis
TAGAGCCCCAGTCATCCCAGCTACAATTTCAATGCACAAAGTTTTTTGTTTACTGACATGACTGACGTTTCAAACAGCTCCTGAGAGGATAATTTCAAACAAACCTCTCCTCACTGTCACTGTCACCTACAGCCCAGATCTGTTCAGTTGGAGACAACCTGTTAAGATGGTAACATTGCACCACTATCTCACATGATTAGGGAATGGCTGGCTGCCAAATAGCTTCTGGCTAAGAGAGAGAAGCAAGAGAGAAGAAGTATTTTGCCACCTTCACTTTGTCAAACGGGAATGCTCAAAAAATGTTCTGCATGTAATTTCACAGTAATGCTTCTGGTGG
>NW_010116479.1:0-20581 GCF_000699245.1 Pterocles gutturalis
AATTTTATTAAATTCTTACTAATAATTATTTAAATAATAAATTTTACTTTATTATTTAAAATATTGTGAGTGTATATTTTCCATTTAGAATACAGATATTTAGCCATAACCTTCTACAAGTGGAAATACGATACCTTAAAATAACATGCCAGTATTTATAGAAATTAAAATGGAAAATATCTTTATCACCCACAGATTTGCTCCTAGTCTGATCATGAACACCCAGAGTTTCAACCCTCTTAATTCCAAGCAATTTCTAAATCTCTCTCTTTGTGAGTTTAAGCCCTATTTCCAATTATTAATTCTTACCTCTCCACATGGCTTCTCAGCCAATCCCTTTCTTGGATGAAATTATTCCAATTTATTCTCTCCTACATCAAATTATCTCCTTTCCTCAGATCTCTCAGGTTCCATCGGTTCTTTTTTCTACAGGCTCACAGCCTCAGCATCCTAACTCTTCTTTCACATTTAGTCAGACACTAACTTTTACCATTTCTTGCTTATTAAAAATGACCATAAATTTTTGCTTTTTTTTTTTTGTAGTACCCTTTATAAATTACAATGCCTATCATATAATCCTCTCTGGCCTATTTCTTAACTTTCAAACTCCAGTTTCATTCTTCATGTTCTCTTTATTCATTAGGCACCCTTACTACTACGGTGTTTTACCTACACCAAGCCCATTGAGGCCTTCTGACTCAAATTCCAATGCCTGTTTTCACTTTTAAAGAAGATGAGGAAAGAGGTTTAGGTCTCGTTGTTCTAGTTTAATCACGGGAACCCTTCCATTCCCAAAGACAACTACTTAATCCTTGTCACTTACTGTTTTCTTTCCCTTTGCTCCACCATTGTACTTTGTGTTTCTTTTAAATTGCCTCTTTGAACAACTCTCCTTATGTTGTCTGGAAGTTTCCTTTCACACTATCTTAAAATTTCTTACAGAAAGGAGCAGCTGTTTAGGACGAAACCTACCCTGAGACAGCTCAGTCCTGTTCTAGCTTTGAAGAGCCCTCTAAGGAGCTATCCTGCTATCCCAGGACAGCTTGAATGCAGAACGCTTCATTGACACACTTACCTTCAGCCCTAAACCAGTTCCTATATGGGAACGGTCACAGAGGTCCTTAATGTTTGTCTACTCGAGCTGGCTATTTACTGGCAGAAGATTCTCCCATCTATCTCTTTCCTTTTGAAGGCTTACACAGGGCCCAAGAGGGATTCTGAGGTTTTTTGTTGTAGAGTATTATCACCAGCAGCTATTTTGGAGACTTTGAGAGTACATACGAAGGCGTTGCTGGCCATGCCTCAACAGAAAGAAAAGTCGGGGGACACTGCCCTTGAATTACTCAATACAACATAGAAAATAATATCTTTCAGTAGAATTCCAGAAGACTCTGGAAGTAAGATTAAGAAACACTTTGTGAAACTGATACCATACTTAATTCTTGCTTTAATCTTCATAAGGAAGATAATATTAGGAAAAGATTAAAAATTAATAGGAAGATATGCTCCCTATAATAATTCCTTCCTAGCAGAAGCCTGAAACTTCAGATGCTTTCTGAAATTTTGTTGGACTTTTAAAACAGGATCTCTCACAAATGGAGGAGATCATTAATAATAACCTTTTGCTAATGTAGGGACAATCCAGGACTTATTTTCTGAAATGTCAAGTGGGAAAGAATTAGGTGTAGAAAAAAAAGTAAAAATTTAAAAATACAATACAATGCAATAATTATATGCATTATTTATGAGAACAGCCTATGTTTTGTGTCTACATTGAGAATCTATTTAAAACAGTTCTATTGCTCAAAGTGTGGAACAAATACTATGTGTATGAGGGCTGTAACAATTACAAACCCCCAAGCATTTTAAAATCTAAACAGACAAAATACAAATTGTAAAATACCAAAGGCAGCAAAAAAACTCCAGCATGACTGAATAATAAGGTGCTTCAATTGTTTTTTTTTTTTTAAACGTAATCTCATTTTTTGTGTTTAAAATGGAAAGTAAGGTGGGTTACAGAATTCGGACACGTGAATGCATGAGTGGGTAGGGTGTATGGAAACATCTCTAAGCAAAAAGAAAGCAGACATATTTGAAAAAAAAAAAACATTCATCATCTTTGTGAGCCTGTTAAACTCAACATATGAAAATATTTGTATACCAATGGCAATTTTCTGTATCATTAGTGACAAGTTTAGCAGCAGGGTTCTAGCACTGCTGCACTCCTCTACATACAATTATTTCTAGTAAGTGAATTTTGTATTAATGCAATGTCTGCTTTTAGATGCAACTATTTAATTATTTACACAGAATAAGGCTGTTCACTGATTATTTCCTAACTCCTTCATAACATTTCATCTGAAGGAGTGGTTCAGAGAACCAAATTCAAATCGCACTGAAACTAGCTGGAGCACCCGTAAATTCAGGGCTTGTAACAGGCATAAAATGGGGCTTCAAAGCGTTACCACTGTTTTCGATTGGCTTAAAATAAACTGGAAAATTTGATGAGTAAGAAACCTTCTGTTTTTCAGCAGTGTTTTAAACACTGTACAAAAGCTGGTGCTGAAAGCAGTCATTCAGAGAGATAAAAATGCAAAATAAAAAAATACAACATTGAATTTATAAGGAATATTTCTTTAGAGAGTACGGATAACACAAAGAGAGATTTCCTTTACTTCCATCAAAGCAAAACATGGACCCACGGCCCACCTTCACGGTGAGAGAAGCAAGGTGAAAATTCAGCTTTTCTGGATGGGTTTATGCAGTCCTGAACAACAGAGTAATGCTACACAAACAGCTAAGGCCCAGTAGCGAGTATTGTCACATAGAAGTGAAAGCACAGACAGGTATGCAGAATGCCAATTAGCTACACTGTCACTGGGCCACGCCAAAAATTAAGCACTAGCCAAATACTCACTAACTAAATGGACTTCAAAAAGCTTTTGCCACTCCTGGAATCTGGGTCTTACATGTTTTCTCCTAACCATCTACTATGTGTAACCTAGAAAAACACCCATAATTCAACAATTTAAACACAATCGCCATCTTCAGTTTTTTAAGAAACAACCAAACTATACCTCAGGATGCTATGGAAAGGTGGGAAACAGTTATCTTAAAAAGTCAAATAATATGGTTAATTCGTTAAATGGCAGCTTTCCCCCTGCTAAATAAAGACTAGTGTATGTGAGAGGTGGCAAAAAACCCTGCAACCCCACCCACCACCACCACACCCTCCCTCCAAAGCTTACAATCAACACAGAATTCTCATTAGAGCTAGAAGTTGAATTTAAAAAGATAATTAAATCAATTTATAAAATGTCTGCAGTCAAGTGTTAATTAACTATATTGCCCAGACTCTCATTTTCAAAGCCACGTACAGGGAATAACCCTAATTTCAAAAAAAAATCTTCTGAAAAATGTGAAGACTGCACTTCAGTTTTTGCCTTTGCGGGGGGGGAGGAGTGAGGAAGATAGACAGAAGAGAATGAATGAGCATTCTTTTCAAGAATAATATCCACACAAAGTGAAGGCAGCATGGTTCACAAATTCAGAGCCAGAGGAAAGACGAGGAGCAGAACAAAGACACTGGACAGAAGAATGGAGGACTCTTCTGTGGCCGACTGGCTGAAGGAAACCTACTTA
Source organism: Pterocles gutturalis (assembly GCF_000699245.1). Lineage (NCBI taxonomy): Eukaryota > Metazoa > Chordata > Aves > Pterocliformes > Pteroclidae > Pterocles > Pterocles gutturalis. Next base: position 3,643 of record NW_010116479.1, read on the forward strand.
GTCTGGACTCATGGCAACCTAGGATACAAAAATCCCATAAACAACAGGGCATTTGTGCATCTAACTCCCTGTACACTGCTCTGAAAATTCATTTTGCAGAGTTTTCTCTCTCTCTCAACTCTTACACATGCACACACTGCACTGCGTGTTAGTAGCTTTCATATCCATTTAAATGCTACAGCCAAGAACACTGTGCACATTCACCAGCTCTGCTTTTCTGAAAAAGAGGCTGAGAAATTGGCATCTAGTCCAAAGGGACCATATTACAAAATATTTAAAGAGGGATTGAAAGGCCATGCACCAAAATGCCAAAAACCCAATGAAGCCAAACCTGTTAAAGAATGTGGTTTTGTCCAGTGCAAGAAGACAAAAAAATAAACATGTATAAACTTTAACTCTCTTTGGCTTAAAACTTCGGGCCTTATTTGACCTACACTGTGTATTTTTAAACTAAGGCTCTTATTTTTAGAACAGTTTTGAATTAAACCTTTAAAAACAAAAAAAAGTGAAAAGTAAAGCTGATACTAATACCTTTGGGGTTAGGCATTTTGGCCATTTTAGTCCTGGCACTTTTCCATCACATTTTAAAATAAATAAATAAATAAAACTACTGAAATGTAATTTGGAAGTCCCCGTTGTTTGAGTTAACTTGATACAACAAAAGATAGAACTGTTTATCAAACCTTGACTTTTATGAATGCACAAACTTCAGAATTTGCTACTCTGGGCTCATTTATAGAATACTCCTTTCAGATTTGCTTACTGGAGTTTATACTCACTTTACAGCCAAAGAAAAGTGGAGCAAGTTGAAAGCACAAAACTAGTTTATTTTTTAAAGTTTTATAACATCTGTTAAGTTAAAACAAACTCCGACAGGGTTTTAGGCTGCATACTTATTACCAGAAACCTTGCCTGAGTGGGGAAACAGTTTTTAAGCACGCCAGTAAAGATACTCAAGGCACTATACTCACCAGTATGAATCTTCTCATGCCTCTGTAGCAGGTACTTCTGTATGAAACGCATGTCGCACTGACTGCACTGAAATGGTTTTTCACCTTGAACAATATAATTCCACATCCATAAGTTAATAACTACACACTGTTGTTTTTGATAACTACTTTTGAGGAATATTAAAATGTCTATTAAAAAACCAGCATCTGAGCGAATTCCAAAAATACTCTAATACCAAAAAAACATTAGCCTTACTAAGTATATGAACTGCAGAATTCTTTCCATGATCCTATGAGTCACATTAAGACTAGCACGGAAGAGTGATCTGAAATGGCTGTAATTTCCTCATGAACAAGATCAATCACGATGCTGGCATAAGACTGCATTCAGGATACTGGCAAGCTATGATAATAGTAAGTACCTTTTTCACTTCTCCGAACCAGAGAGATACCTCATCAGGCAAATAAGCAGCCGGAGCACATTTTACAAAGGGGTCAATTTTGGCACTTAGGCTACAAGTCAACCCATTACTTTCTGATAAAGAAAGAAAAGAAACCTTGTAAACAGTTAGGTCTTCAGTTTATTACACATATGTTGATTTTTTTTTTTTCTGGTATTCTTTTGACACTTTGGTGCATGGAATCTCTAAACTTAGATGCCAAGTTAGCTACACTCTTACAGCTGAAATTCGCATAGAGCTGAAAACATTTTTAACATAAGTAAACAACTCTTTATATAGCAGAAAAGACAAATTTGAAGTCAAGCGGTACCTGTATGAATGAAGACATGTCTCTGTAAATGGTAGTTGGTTCTAAAGGCAGCATTGCAATGCTCACAAACATGAGATTTGTGGGTTTTCAGACCAAGTGATCCATCCTCATTTATTGTAAGGATCTATTTTAAAAAGAGTAAAATTTGTTCTCACACTACCCTCTAAAGATGTCTTATTAACTACAAAAAAAAAAACCACATTAATTTTTTTTGATGCAGAAAATTTAAATATTTCAAGTAAAACAATGCTAATTTCTACAAAGCTAGGCGTTAGGCTTTTAATATACAGATCCAGTTGCAGTCCAATCCAACTTGTGTCTTATTGTGTATTAAGAGATATTTCAACAGGACGGAGACAAAAGCAGCTCATGGAAAATCAGCTCAGAGCTCCCCTATTCACAACTCAGTCACTTTATATGCTGTTTACTTTGTCCGTCTGTTGAAAAGGATGCAAAGTAACCAAACCACCTCTGGGCGCTGAACCATGGATAATCGTATTTTAAAGCAAAAGTGCAAAGTTATATTATTTTTTTTAAATCACAGCTGCAAATGTTTGCTAAAAAGCATTAAAACTTATCCAGGATAGTAATACAAATTATCTACGTCTACATAACACCAGTAGTCTTAGAGGCAAAATTATATTTTGAAAACCAAAACCCCAAAGCCAAACAACCAAGAAAACAGTATCATTCTTCTCCCAAGTATTTCACTCAGTAAAATATTGCTCACTCGATATACGTATTAAAGCATCTCCTTGATGAATTCAACTTGCCACACTCAATTGCTTTACTATCAAAGCAAGCTGCTATTTTAATATAAAGTTTAAAAACTTTAATTAAAAAAAATTGCACCATATCTATGTTATTCAGCAAAGCTCATCACGGGTCTTCTCTAATTTGTCAAAAAGAAAAAAAAACAGCAAACCCCAAACTCTCTACTATCTCTGGCAAGAGAATAAGAAAACCAGTAAACAAATTACATTTCCAAAAGTCTTACTTAACTGGAAACAGAACTATAATGAAGAGCTTAAGTAACCTTAAGTAAAACAGTTTAGTCCCTTCTTATTAACAAAAAATAGAAGTCTGCTGGGGAAACACATCTGCAATTTGATTAGCTACGATGTTTTAGGTTTTATGATAATGACGGCGATGAGAGAGTCAACTGAAATAGTATCTCTGCAAATAATAGCAAATACTGTAGGTTCTACTTAAACAATTTTTAATTCTGCTGCATCAAAATTCATCAAGAGTGAAAGTCTGAAGCTAACAAATTCTTGTGCATTCACTCTGAAGGACAAGCACATTCATACGTTTGTGAGATTGGTATGTTACAGCTCCAGTAAGTCACAGATACAGATAATTAAAAAAACTCTGTTCTGTAACAACATACAGCTAATGAAACACTGACTGGTTATTTAAAATAAATTTAAATACATGTTATGAAATGTTTTTCATGTAGTATATTAAAATTTTAAAATTATTGTGCAGAAAATACACTTGATTTCACAGTTAACCTAAACCTGGGCTCTTCTACTGCATCCTTTCATTGTACATCTTAAATGATGTACAATGAACGTTAACTTTGTCAGTGCTGTCTTCTTAATAAAAGCAAGAAAAAAGCTTGTGCATGAGTGTGTGTGTGCGTGCGCGTGCATGTGTATGTGTGTGCACGTGTTTGTGTGCATGGAAGAGGGAAAAGTAGACAGGATTCTAAAAAGCTATTGACTTTTTATTTATATGATGACTATATTAATATAAATACAATTTAAAATGTTTGATTGACTTCCATTTGTAAAAGTCTCAGCTGCTGTTTGGACGGAAAATCAACGCCATTACTCTGGGAATACTAACTTAAACTGCTGTAGGCTCCACCTATGTCAGTCCTTCAGCTTCTTTCTGCCTTTCTACTCTGACAAGTTTCTTCTCCAAAAAAGGACAAGAGAGACTGAAAAAGAACCTGTTTTACTTTCTCCTGATCATTTCTCAATCTTTTGTCATCTCAAAAGACCAACACTGACAGATCGGGAGATAAAAAAGGAAGCATGCAAGTAGAGGTCTGTAGAAAGAGGGACATACGCCTCTCCTACCTTGACATGTTTCCATGGAAGTGATCTGTAGAGGTACTCAACCTAGATCTCTTTTTTCTATCAAAGGGAGAAGTATCTTGATGGACAGGATTTGGAACGTGTTGTCACACCCAATCTGAAATAATTTCTCAACTTTCCAAGGATACTACAGGTGCAACCTAATTTGACAGTGCTTTGAGGAGGACTGAGGAGTCCCACTCCCAGGCCAACAAAAAGGCAGTTTTGGAGCTTTTCTTCACTTTAGAGTGAGTTTTCCTTCAATGTACACATAATTTGGGTTGATTTCAGAGAAGGCTTATTTTAATGCTGCTGTGTGATCACATAGAACTGATTTTTGCCTATCAGAGCAGCCTGTATATGTTCTATTTTAAGTCTGAAGATTAATACTGATTTGGGGAATTACTAGAAGATATAACACTGCTACCTCATGAGGTGAAATGATTCTGGTTTTATCTGAAGTGCATCTCAATAGAAGAAAATTGTTTTCAGACATACAGGGATACATAGTCTTCATGAATGGATCTACAAAACAAATTTTGAAGTAACAAACCAGCAGCTATGTTAAGAATCTTTTGATATAAATAAATACATATATGAAGATGATTATGACCACAGGAATATTCCCTACTGGTAAATTATTTTTTATATATATTAGTAAACATTTTAGAATTTTCAAGACTACCATTTTAGATTTTTTTTTAAAACTTTTCACTATTATGCATGAAGCATATAAAATTATCAGGCTCACAGAAAAGCACAACTATTACTAGATAGATACAGAGTAATGATTTATAAATTGTCTACAAAGCTACTGACTCATAATTTGAAAAAAAATATTTGGAGAGAGAACTGCCTGGAGAGACAGATGTTAAAATATGTCAAGGGTTCATGTTGCTAAAAAGAGTTCAAAGAAAAACACTGTTATATCAGGTTTTGTTTTGGGTCTCTGGTGAACTTCAGAACTGCATCTTTACTGAGTAAACAAACAATTTCCAGCCTAACTACTTCAAATGCTAATGAAATTAGTCATAGTCAACCAAATCTTCAGGTTCTTTTAATCCTGGTTTTGCCAAATCATTGTCTTACTTTTGCTGGTGAACGCTGTTTTCTTTTCTTCTTTTTCTGCAAATCTACTGGCTCTCGTATTTGTTTTTTGTCTCGTTTCTGTTGTTCAGATGCATCAGTAAAGGTAATTTCTTGCTTTACACTGATCTGTTAAGATACCAAGTGCCAGTTTCAGGTAAGGTTCTCACTACAGAAAAGCAATTTTTCAATTTTAGAAGATGACAAACTGCTGAAACAGAAAACCTTTTTCTAAGGGAATTATCTTGTGGCTTCATTCTTTCAGAAATTTAAGTGAAAGGAATAAAAAGTATGTTAAATAAAAAGGGCATAGTTAATTTCTACAGTGACATTTTGATGTATCTTTTCATTCATCTCCCAAAGTCTTTTTTTCTTCTGACCTGTGGTGATTTTGAGATCAGTTCTTATATTAAAATCACTTCCATCTGTAAAACCATTCAGTTTTTCATACCTATTTTACTTTAGTCCATGTGTTGTCAATGCAAGATTTAACGGAATCGTTTATTATATATTTAAGACAAAAGCATTTTTTAAGAAAACAAGAATAGTGATAATGAAGTTTTCTCAAAAAAAAAAATCTAATGTAAACTTTAATAAAGAGCATGATACTCTTACATTTTTCTAACATCTGAATCACCTGATCTGCAGCTAACAGAATAGTGTTTTAGCTACGCTGCCTTTCTAAAGATTATTCTTTGCATATAAGGCTATCTACTTTTAAAGTCCTGGTAATTATCCTTTGTGTTTGAAGGGTAACAGTGATGAAGTGCTGCATTACAGATAGATGTTTTGTTTTCAAAAAGGAAGTCATCTATATTCTCTCTGGGACAGCTGAGGTACACCTGCTATGAGATATTGAGGAGGGGCACATTTATGGTCATGTATGAAGTGTCACAGTCCAACCTGCAGTGTGAATGCAATTGCTAAGCGTACACATACTTTGAAAACATACAAGATGCTTCCTATAGCAAGAGAAACTAAATACTACTATGAACAGCATAAACAGTATGCACCTTTTAATAACGCTATTTATTCTGGTTTGTAGTTACCCTAAAACATTAAATGTACTTAAAAGAGCACATTTTAACGCATTAGTTCTATGGTAACAGCCTGCTTATAAAATATTTATAAAACAGATACTTAAAGATTATACTTAATTGGCAAAATTTATCCACAGCCAGAGGCAAACAACATTTTCACAAATAGCATCCATTCATAAATATTTTGATAATCAGAATCCAAACAAGCAATAATAGACTGTTGCCAGAGTAGGATTAGACTACCAGATCAAGCCTCCTAATAATCTCACCAATATTTCACAAAGAAATTGCTTACAGGGACATTAACAGCATACTGCAGCCCTTGAGGAAGTCTGTCTTGCGTATCCATGTCATCATCATTTTTTACCGTCTCCTCATGGACCATGAGTTCATCATGCGAAATCATCTCTTGCTGTCGAAGTTCACTCTCTTGTAACACTTCGTCTGTTGCAAGAATTTCTTGGTGCGCCATAGTCCGATCTTGAAGCACTGCCTCTGGCCTCTCTCCCGATACTCCAGACTGGTCAGATACGGCACCCATCCCTACCATAGCCCTGGATGACTGCATTTGGTCTATGCCACCACATTTAAGAAATAATCCTCCCAGCTTGTCTTCAATGTTCATTCTTAAGTGCAATAACCTATAAAAAAAGTTTTAACAGTAAACATCTACAACTGGTGCTCTTGCTTTAAAATTTTTTACTTAAAAACATTTTATAAGAACTCAGTCAGTACTCAACATACACACATGCACTCCTAAAACTGATATCCAAATAAAAGCGAAAAGTTTGGTATCTTGGTTCAACATTAAAAGATTCTCCTTTCACACACATGCCTGCATACACAATTGAATGCTTTCAAATAAAAAAGTTTCAGACCAAAGTGCCTTCTGATTACTGACAAAATTCTGGTAATTAAATGACAGCTAATTCCTGCCTCTCATTCCTTAGAAAACTGCTTGGGTTTTTTTCTGTGTGCCTTTTTTTCTCTGTTCCTTTCTTTTTTGACTGTCTTTTACAAATGCTTCTTTCATATTCGTCCTGTTCTCCCTACTTCCTTGTCCTTTCAGTGCCCTTTCACTGCTGCTACCCCAGGGCATATCGTAGCTGCTGGAACATCTTAATATCCACAAGTCAGCGAAAACTGGGCTGCATCAAAAGAAGCATGGCCAGCAGGTCAAGGGAGGTGATTCTGCCCCTCTGCTCTGCTCTGGTGAAACCCCACCTGCAGTGCTGCATCCAGCTCTGGAGACACCAACACAAGAAAAGAAGAACATGGTCCTGTTGGAGCGAGTCCAGAAGAGGGCCACAAAAATGGTCAGAGGGGTGGGACACCTCTCCTATGAAGAAAGGCTGAAGGAGTTGGGGTTGTTCGGCCTAGAGAAGAGAAGGCTCTGGGAAGACCTTATTGCAGACTTTCAGTACTTAAAGGGGACTTATAAGATGGGGACAAACTTTTTAGCAGAGCCTGTTGCAATAAGAAAAGAGGTAACAGATTTAAACTGAAAGAGGGTACATTCAGACTACATGTAGGGAAGACATTTTTTACGATGAGGGTGGTGAAACACTGGAACAGGTTGCCCAGAGAGGTGGCAGATGCCCCATCCCTGGAAACATTCAAGGGCAGGTTGGATGGGGCTCTGAGGAACCTGACCTAGTTGAAGATGTCCCTGCTCACTGCAGGGGGGCTGGACTAGATGAGCTTTAAAGGTCCCTTCCAACCCAAACTATTCTACAATTCTATGAAAATGCAACTTTCTGGCTAAAGGTATATGCCAAATAAAGACTACAGAGAGATCAAATCTGTTTATAGAACAGCCATTCACTTTCACATCCGCTAAGCAGGAGCATTAGTCAGGAAATATGAATTCCAGTCATGAATAGCAATACCATTACATTGACTTGCAGTACACAGATAAGATACAAAATCATAATATTCCAACAAGCGTCACAACATTATTAATTGGTTTTTAATATAGGATGCCAGGCTTTTGCAAAGCTGAAACTGGCAGCATCTTCTTATTCTACTTATTATTATATATGCAAGACAGTCCTACGACTCTTCTTCTCCTTGGCATACTGCATGTCCAGCCACAGCAGTCAGCCCCCTTCACCCCATTCCCGAGACCCATAACTCCTACCCATTCCACAGTGCCCTGGACTACTCCTTCAGACAGACAGACATCCTTCCTCCATCCCTCTATCTCCCCACAGCCAGAGGGCAAGGGCTATACAAAGGCTACAGCAGACACAGGGATGGAGCAGAGGCACGGCAGAGCTGGACAACACACAGCAGGCCCAGCCAAAGCACAGGACAAGTATTACCATAGCATCAGCACCTTTGATTTTGATGCATTCAGAATTACAGCATAAATGGGTTGTTAATATATTGCTAGCCATTAGCTTCAAATTCTGTCCCTGTAAGAGTGCAGCATGGTGAAAGGCTCCATCTCCACTCAAGTTTTAAGCCAGAGGCTATGCTGCTTTCCCGGCAGCTCTCGATGACAACTCATAACGAAAGACATCAAATCTCTCTGCCTAGAACTGGCAGGGCCATCACCCCTCAGAACTACACCACTGTTACCCCCTGCCAGTTTAACAGCCTGCCAACATGCAAGAAGACTAGATCAAACAAATGGACATGAAATGTTTACATTTGAATTTTCAGTTTGATCCATTCGATCACTTCCCAAATAATTTTCTTCACCAGGAAAATATTTTTTAAATTCTCTATGTATCTTAATTTTTTTTGAAGATTTGTTTATACCAAACTATACTGACTTTACAAAATAAATAGTGGTCTTTCTTCAGGTGAGAACCTAGAGTACTTGGTAGGAATGCAAACCACCAGCAGGAACAGCTGAAAAATATCTCAATGTTTTGCTACATTATACTTTGTTTCAAACACTACTATTACTTCTTAACCTTCTGAAAGTAAAATTCACTCAATTTCTTAAAAAAAACAAAGAAACAAACTAACCCACCACTCCCCACGACAAATAATTTAAAAAGCCTATTAACACCTTCTCATCGCAACTCATGTCGGATAACTTGAAGGCGAAAGAACGTTTGTCCCTATTCTCTATCGCGAGAGGTTCTAAATTTCTGAATATATACATATATTTAAAAATATAATAATAAGGCTGACAGACAGAATGGTCTGACTCCTCTCAGTTTCAAATACTTAAGAGGTATGCCAAAGAAAGCAGCTTTTCAGTCAATTAGGTTTTTTTTAGTAAGCCTTCCTCTGCTGGAAGTCAGAGGACAGAGTCATCAAGCTAAATCTGTTTATATATGTCAGCTTCATCAAAAATTTTAATATTCTTCCTATGTAGAAAGCACATTCTAGGGAACAAAAAAGCCTGGGACAGGAGGAGAACATGAGAAAAATTTCTATTCAGAACATTTATGCTTTCAATTTGTCCTTTTTTGTTCTTCTGCAACTCTAACGTAAAGAAGTTTGAAGCCTCACTCTTGATTTTCACTGCGTCTGTCTTCAAATACGGACAACAACTCCTTAATGCCTTAAGTGAGCTCAGGCAGTGCTAGGTGATTAGTTTACTCCCAGGTTAATCTACTTTATAGTAAGATAATAAGATTTCACGTGTCTTCAAGGGAAAATGCACGTCCAGTATGCCACAAAGACACCTGCAGACATTATATAATCCATGAAGTATTTTTGGAGGTAACCAGGAAACCATACTGATAGTTTCTCAGCAATACCACAAACAAACAAACAAACAAAAGTCCTGACACAGCACTAAGGCTGTATTTTTTCCACCAATGCAGATCTCCCAGAGAGATCTTGCAACAACAGACCTTAGTGACCCTAAAAGACGAAAATGAGGATGAACTTATCCTCTTGTTGGTGTGGAATATCCTGTGCCAAGTAAGAAATGTGAGAAGTAACTGAAGTTCTTAAGGATCTGTCTCCCATGGAGCCATTATGTGATAGGAGATGGTGCAAAAGATGGAAGGTTGAGACTGGCTTCTTAGGTAGGGTGTTTTAAACACGTAGCTTGAAAGACAGACTCCAAGAAAAACAAGCAGAAGATATATTTCTTAATTTCAGCCTTTATCCCAAGTTAACCCATACTCAGAGTACATCTCACACATCCTGTCATTCACTATGCTTTTGTTCCACACTACAGAAATGTGACAGCATAAACTCCCTGCAGATTCTTTAGAGGAATGACGTGGACAGCTACTAGAATACAAGAACACAAGATGCTGAAACACATTCAAGGGAGAATGGTATCAAGTGTGAGAACACGGTGGCCCTGATCTGTCTGCTCAAGCCCCTGTCAAACACAGCACAGAAGGTTGTTCCACATGGAGGATGCTGCCATACCACTCTGAAACTAGGTATGAATTGCAGAAATCCTGGATTTAAAGCTATTGCCTGGCAGGAAGGTAGGCAGGCAAATGCAGATAGAGAGACTGAGTGTTTAACAGTGCAGAAGAGCCTGCTACTCTCACCAACAGAGGCGGGAAGAATCTTAGGACAGCTGGCAAGATACAGCAGCTGCCCAGAAGAGAGGCTAGCAGTGTACTGGTATTTACTAGTCTTGTTAACTTCTCTCAATTGTCAAGCACATGGAAACGTTTTCTTTCTCACCCTGATTAGTACGCTTAGTAGAGTCATGCAACTGAAAGCACTCCAGTTGTTTCCCAGTCATGATCTTGAGTCACATCAGAAGCTGGTACAGTGACTGTACTGCTTATTAAATCAGGCTTTCAAACATCTGGCTTTTCATAAAAAAATAATGAGAACTCATAATGTCAGGCTGCATATTCTAAGTGATGAAATGCGATGTAAGTTATATGACACGCATGTACTGTTTTAAAATGAAGAACCACAAACAAAGATTAGCTATTAATCCAAACAAGAAGTATCCCAATTGCAATCAATTCAGTAAAACACATGTAATTGTCAACTGACACCTTTTGGCTCACATTAAAGGAATCCTATCATTTAAATTGAAGATGAGAAGTGTTCTTGGAGGAATGACAGCGTGATCAAGAAAATGTAAGTTAAAAGCATTCACCCAAACTTGCTTTACCAAGCCTGCAAAGATTAAATATTTTAAGTGCAAGACGCATCTACGAAATAAAGATCAACTTATTTTGAGATTATCTTGAGAGAAGCTACAATAATACAAACTACATACTAACACACACAAACATATTTCTTGGCATAAAACATTGTTATCCTTATTGCAGAGATGTTTTTCACGGAATTTCATAACTTTTATTAAACTTCACCAAATAATCATATTATTTTTCTTTGAATATACAGTTTCTCTGTATACCAAGAGGAAAAAAAAAAAAAGCAGCCAACAAAACCTTTAAGGTACCCATTTTCCTTGATAGAGGTTCTCCAAGCCTTCAAGCAAAACATTTCACAAGAGACATCTAGGGGCAGAGCCTCCTGGGTATGCACACATTTTGGGGGAGGAAAAAGGGGAAGGGGAGGGACTGCACAGAAAAGGTCTCATCAGACCAGCCCAGCACCTTCTCTTTTCGCACAGAGCTCCACAGCTGCTTGCAGAACATGCACAGCCAGTGAACCATGTTGCTTCATTTCAAAAACCACTGCTATGCCAAACCCTAGAGCAGTACTTCGGAACTATTCATTTCAGTAACCCTGACATCAGTTTTTCCAAAGACTACTGATGCTGTAAGTTGGAGAGCTAAGCAGTAAAGACAATATTCCTAATTAAAGAAACAGCTATTTAAACAAAAACATACTAAACGAAACGTGACGACCTCTCCAATTCAGAATCAAAAATTAGAACACAATCAAAAGAAAAACATTAATGGATTTTTAGAAGTCTGCTGGGATGGTGACTGCTTCGAAGTAAAGCAGAACATGGACCCTGAAGGAAAGTGGCAAAACTCCTTTAGCCACTGGAGTACAACACATGGTCCAGCTCTTTTTCTCCAACTCGACTGATGGTGGGTAAGGGTTACTGTGTTTTCTCCCTTCTTTTCTTAAGCAAGTAGTAGAGCATTACTTAATTTAATGAGCAAGTACTCAGAGATACTAATTGAGTTAACTTTAAAAAATAAAGTTCATATGTGCAGTACTGGGTTGAGTTTCTGTAGTTAGGATTTAAAAGATTATTTATGAGAGATGAAAAAAAAAGTATGCTGAAGGATTAATAACAAAATATGACAATCATCTGCATTTTAATATATATTTGTAGAACACTACTAATTTTATGGTTTTGCTCTGTTTTTTAAAGTAAGATGGAGTTTTGCTATTTGTAAACAATTTCCTGCAAAAGCCTTTGTTGTTTTAAGACTTCTACTTTTTTTGTTAAGCTTTAAAAAGCAGGATTTGCTCTTTTCTGTATCCATATCCCACTCCACTTGTGTCCTATATTAACTTCTCGCTGTTTTTGCAAGGCAAAATAGAATGAAGGAAGTTTGAGTGAGGAAAATAAAGTTTGTTAAAATTGAATTATTTTTCTGAGTTAAACTTTAGCTCCTTCCAAAGGATTCTAACAAAGACTTGAGACAGAAATATTACTTCCATATATAGCCATAAACTCCCTTTGACCGTATTTTCTAAGATTCAACAACCCAAACCCAAGAGCCAGGATGCACAAGAGCAATTCTAACATGCCTTAAGCAACTCGATACTGTTCTGACAAAAAGAGCTACCTCTGAGATTACCCTCACAAAAGCTGACACTCACTTCAACTCAAGGTATTAAATGGTTTCAGGGTAACCTCATACTGGAAGCAGCCTGATGATGATTTTAGTTCCACATTTTTGGAAGTGTGTTTTTGTTTAAGGTTAAGACAAGGCAAACTTCCTAATAAACAAAAACCTGAAGCTACAGAAGATGTACCTGAGCACAGTCCTACCACATCCTTTCTTCCACAACAGCCTTTGGAAGAATGAGGATGTGCTGGGCCTAAACAGAAAACTGTATAAAGGCTACTAGTGCAAAACCTACACACAAGAAACTTAAAGGCAATCTGTGGAAACCCCTAACCATATTATTGCTTCTTGGGGCTCACCTATGGTCATACTACAATGATTTGTGCTAAATTGTAAACATAATGTCATATATATGAATCTACAAAACTGCCTAAGTGAGCATTCTTATTCTAGTACAGAATTTATTTTTTTTCCTTCCCTATTTAGTGTGATTCACTTTGGCAAGGTTTAAGCTAAATAAAGAGAGCCAATCATATAAATCAGAGCAGTTTTACTGGCATTGCTAATAAAAACTTTCTAAGTAGACAAACTCCTATAAAAAACAACTACAACTGAGACCACACTAGACTGCTATCGTTCCAAGGGAGGTTCACATTCTTCTATCAGAAAGTGAAGGTTAAAATAAATCCATTATGAAATTCATATTGGGAAACAACCAACCAAAAGGCCATTCCAATTAGACATTTGGTGTGTTTTCTTATTTAGAAAAAGTCAACTCAACTCTCAGTGACACAGCTGCGAGAAACAATCTGATATATAGGCTACCTTGAGGGCCTTCCACCTCTCCCCAGCTTTGACCTTCTTGTTGCCTTCACTGGGTTGAACCCAGCATTGTGCAACTAGGGAGCTGGATAGAAACGTACCCCCAGAAAAGCCATTAGCTTTCCTTTGGATCAGCAGGACTGTGCAGGCAGGGTGTACAGGAGGCAGGGAAAAGGACTGCTTCTTTCAGCAGCAGTCAGTGGTTAGATTAGATCAAAGCATGTTGTGAAACCGCTCCGCAAAGGCAATGTACACACACAAACGAACAAGTTACAGCTGCCACACAGACGTACCTAACAGCTATGCCAAATTTAGGTTGGGGAAAAGTGTATATATAACATTCTCAAAGCTTTCTTCCTACAAGGAATTATAAAAGTCACAAAAAATTCTGCAATTCCTAATGCTAATGAAGAAAGAGAGAGCAACATGGCCTAACAGCATATTTAAAATTACTTATGTTTAAGCATTACCACAATTAAAATGCCATCAACACAATCCTCTCCACAGGAAAAAAAAAATCAGAACTTGACAGGTTCCTAATGTCTACTTAAAAACCCTATCAGACCATGAAACACGTTCGAGTTTTCATATCAAAAAATATATTTATTTGCACTATTAAAAAATGGACACAGTCCAATGCAAAAGGAAAACACAGATAGCTTCTGCAATATCAAAAGTTCAATTTTTAACATATTGCAGAAGCCTGGAAAGTAAAAAATAATACCCTACTTAACCATTCTAAATAAAGAACATTAAATAAAATTATCTCTTCTCCCTACTCAAAGTCATAGCTAAATGAAAGATTTTTAAATTAACATACAAATGTTTTTAAGAATGAATTAAAATGTGTTGACTTGCACAAATAAAGTAAACAAACATAAATCATTGTGAACAGGTTCACAGATCATAAAATTAACACATTCTAAAATGTAACGTATGATACAAACCCTCTTAAGACTTGTTGCACAGTTATTTCTAAATGCTCCATGTTGCTGAACACATGCCAGTACAGGGCCTGATCCCACAAAGATTTACACTCATACGGAGCTGTGAATAGTCCTATTATAATCAACAGGCTTACTCACAGAAAATCTACTTATCATGCACAAAATTATCCATGCATGAAAATCTTTGCCACCTTGCTTTACCTAAAATCAGTACTAGATCATCACCAGCATAACCATAATTTAATACCAAATGTGCGTATCAGAAAGGTTTCAATACTACATTAACAAAGCCACAGTTACACGTCAAAATCCACACGGATGTCACCAGTGTAGCAAACATACTTTAAATATTCCAAAATCAGAGACAATGTTACTCTTTATCTGGAAAAAAAAAGACCACTGATTCTATGGCACTAAATTATAAACTACTAGAAAGTAGGTAATTTTGAGAATTTCTATGAGAATTTCTACCACTGTACAGTTAACCCCAAAAGAACAAGGCAGAAGTTCTGCCCCTACACTATGCAACACGAGCACTGAAAAAGTGCTCACTCCACAGACTTCCGATGAAATTCACATTCAGGAAAGAAAGCACAACGCATGACTGAAGCTAGCCAGCATCTGAAAAGTACTTTTACAAGTTTATAACTTCAGTCCAACTAGTTAAAATTTTGTGAAATTTCGTGTATCACATGCATGCCTCAAGCTGAATCTTTATAAAAAATATTTCAGATAATGTCTCAAATGTTTTTTCATCTGATTTTGATGACAGTGCAGTTACACAACAAAGCTGAGCCAATCTAACAGCTGTCATTGAAAGGGGCAATCCTGCTCCCTCCTCCTAACCATGGGAGACCACCCTATCTTTTTGTACCTACCCTGATGCTCATATAAAGACATACTGGTTTATACACTCCACCAGCCCGACAATTTTTTTTCCAGTTATTAATTTTCTGCCAGGTTAACTCACTGACTGGATTTACGATAAAGACAGGGTGTCAGAAGCAGCTCCGAACAGGGTGCAGGAGTGAGCTCTTCCCTGTTCAGCATTCACAGCCTAGCTGTCTCAGCCCATCTCATATAATTTCACCCTGAAAATACACAGAAAAGAAAAATGTTGCTTTTTAAAAACTGTGATTTTTTTTTTTTTTTGGACAAGCCCTTAAATTCCTTGGGTCTCACCACTCCTCTGCTACCAGTATCTGTGAAGCACCTCTTCTCATCACTAGCACAATGCTAGGTTGTTTTACAGATGACAAACTGCTTTAGCCATCAGTTATCCTACTGGCCCAAGTGGAAAAGGTCTGTATACATGTACGAATAACAGAATTTCTGGTGTTTCTTTCCAGATTGCTTTTTAAAAAATCCTTAAAACATTATATACTAAAACCTCTGGGAGAATACAAGAAGTTGCATGCAAACATACAGAAGTTTCAAGGACCACCACAACTAAGGTACTTTGGCTCATCATACTTCACCTCTCTAGCCTATTAGCACTGTGATTTTATGCTTTTTATTAAAATATTGTACATATATATGTGTGTGTGTATATATATACACACACCTATCATTTTCTACAAAGCATCATTTCCTTCAGCACACTGGATGGAACTGCTCCATAGAAATAGGTGATACTAGTGAGACAATTTATAATATCCTTGCTCCATTTTCTGCCAAGGGCTGAAACGTGTGTAAACAAGACATGGACAGGAGGAAAAGAAAGTCATGACCATTTATGCTGTTGAATGCTATCTTGCAAAATAGGATCCTATCCTTGATCCTGACAGAGTTGTTACACAAGTCTATACAAGCTATTATCTACCAAACTTTTTTCTTTAAAAAATAGGTGATCAGTAATTACACTTCCCTCATTTGCTAGGTGCTTACTCTGACACTTTTGGGTCAGATTTACCCTAAATGATGAGTACTCAAGGCTGCAATTAAATCAATGACAGCAATACTTGGAAAATACAAAGATGGATGCAATGCTATATATTGTTTTTTTTGTTTTTTTTTTTTTAAAAAGAGTTCAATGGACATCCACACCAAACACAAATTTTCATCTGACTCCCAGGCATCAATTCTCCAACTATAAAATAAGAAGTGTCCGTTTCCTTTCCCTGAGGCATAGTGAGATAATTGTGAGAATAAGCAATGTTCAATATAGGTCACAAGGGTGAACTAATCACTTCACAGTGCTCCTGTTCCTGTGGCCAGCACAGCTCCTGACGGGAGAAGGTGGCACACGTGGGATGGAAAGGTAAGCCCCCATCAGTTACTTAAGTAACTACTAGGACAAGGTGGGCGAGAGAGGTCTGGCCTCGCCTGGGACCTAATCACTGATCAGAAAGCACAACCAGTAGGTTTCCAACTAACACAGAGTAGCCACTTTGGTGGAGAATCACTAGAGGAATGGGGGCACACAGATGTAGGACTGTCATGAAGAAAAGGCAAGCGTGATAGTAAGACTGATGAGAGAAACACTGGTTACCAACATAAGACCTTACAGCACCTTCCAGTACTTACAGGGGGCTACAGGAGAGATGGGGAAGGACCCTTGATCAAAGA
>NW_010116479.1:20612-30858 GCF_000699245.1 Pterocles gutturalis
AGGATGAGGGGTAATGGTTTTAAGCTGAAGGAGGGTAGATTTAGATTAGACATTAGAATGAAATTTTTCACTGTGAGGGTGGTGAGGCACTGGCCCAGGTTGCCCAGGGAAGCTGTGGATGCCCCATCCCTGGAGGTGTTCAAGGCCAGGCTGGATGAGGCTTTGAGCAACCTGGGCTAGTGGGAGGTGTCCCTGCCCATGGCAGGGGGGTTGGAACTCGATGATCTTCAAGGTCCCTTCCAACCCAAACCATTCTATGATTCTATGATTCTGTGAAGTAACAGAACTGTAAGAGGTTTGGCTTCTTTTCTCAGCTCTGCCACTGCTGTTGGGCAGATTGTTATCCTGGCAAATCACTCCCCGACCCATATTTCCACTTCCTTGTCTCCAAAACAGGGGCAATGACCCACCTAGGATTTAGTTGTGAAGAGAGAAGTAGGAACTATCTATGAGGGCCTCACAAACCTACTGATAACTGTTACAGTAATTGCACAAAGAAATATATTCATTCCACCTTCAGAGCAGGATTAAGCAGAGCACAGTAAGAAAACACATGTTATGCAACGAGAAGAAAGCAAATTACAGAGCAGCTGCTATTCAATGAGCAGCACATATCCTGTACATTCAGAAAGGCAGGGGCTTCTGCGGGGTGAAATATTGAGTTCCTGTGTCATGAAAGACTACAGTATAGTATTAAGGTACAATATATCAGTAATATAGTGACGTACATATGCTTAGTATGGCAAAATTAAGGTGGCATAAGTAAAGCTCAATGCTGCAATTTTAACGTTTGCGTGTTTAACTTATACCTAAAACTGTTCTTTTAAGAGCATGCTTTTCTTGCCTGTAATAGTTACTTCAGCTTCACTGTTTTCTAAAAGGCCATGTACACGCATTAAAGAAAAATAGCAATTACATAAAAATTCAGGACAATTACTTAATATATCCATGTAGACTAAATAAAACTGGACAATAAGCTAATGGAAGTATAATCAAGAAGGTTTTGATCCAAAAGATTTGAAGTTAGCAGCAAAGCCATCTCAGAGATTCTAGAAGACATCCCTTATTTACATACATGACAGCATAAGGAAAACTTCCAGGAAAATACCAACAGTAATCTAAACCATAGGTGAGAAGGATGTGGATAAGAGATACAAAACAGATCTTACAGAGCACAGGCAGTATTTCTAGCTCTTACTTCAGTATCTGAAAGCAATATTTCAACACGGACTCTCAGGCTGTAAAGGCAATGCAAGTGTTTTAGAATACAGGAACCATTCTCCTAAATCACAATGTCAATCTTAGGACATTGGCATGCACTAAGTGCACCTTTTTTCCCCTGATTTCATTATGGTAAACTTATTCAGAGTAAGATTACATTCTGTGTAGCATCTAGAAACAAGTTCTGAGAAATATCCTTGGCTCTCTGTAGACTAACTTTTCACACGGTGGTACTAGCAAGGAATATTTTCCCATTTAAATCTGCTGAAGAGGCATTGTCATATCCCAGTGAACTTTAATGCATATTTATTGTGTTTCAGTTGTGTTTCAAACACACCCTTCACCTACACATGGAACAGTAACCTCAAAGTCTAATTAGTCCAAAACAGGATAGAATAGTAAAATACCCACTGCAGGCAGATCAAGCAAATCCTATGCTTTCTATATTGTTTTTCAAACACCACAGTGTTACTTTACCTTCAGTGGCCATCTGTCAAAGCCACCAAAGGTCTGGGCCAGAAGATCTGAAAGAGCCCTTCCTAAAACTCAAAGACACAGATCTCATTTGACTGCTTCACTCCACTCCTCAAATGCCATAATTCCGCCCTACCTACAACAAAGGCCTTTCAGTAATCTATTCCACAAAACCAATGCACCTAGCAACCAAAAAACGCGACACTGAACATGAAACATAGAAAATAAACTACTTCAAGCACCTAAGTAAGCTTATGTACTTCACTTTTGCTAACATAAACAGAAGGCAACACACACATAACACAGTCGAAGGAAAAAATAAACCCATATAATAATCCCACAAGGAAAGAAAAAGAACCACAGGTGATGTGCAGGAGACATTTATGGGTATTTGGACCCTTCAGAGACAGCAGCTGTATAAGTAAATAAAAACAGTGAAGTGACAATGATTTAGGTATCCTTAGAAGCAGCATCTCAGACATTGTGTTTCGGTAGTAGCCCTTTCTTTCCTTTAATGCATGATGAAACCAAAGAGCAGAGGAACTTGCTATGCCCCATTAGGGAGAGCACTGACCAATAGTGAACTCACAAGAAAAGTCTATCGCTGTTCTTCAAAGTATTCAACCAGTTATGAACTAGGCACCAAGCAGCAATTTTCATCAGTGGACTCGGGGATTGTCGTGGCCTAACAAGCACTGTGTCACAACAGGAACAGTATCAAGCATCTTCATCAAGAATAAGCAGCAGAGCCAGCACACCAACGGACACATGTTAGTATTTAAAGACAATGAGAAATCAGCCAGAGAGGGATGAAGTAAAACTAAACTCTAAATTCACACAAGTGAGCAACTAGGTCACTTTCTCAAAACCCCCTCTTGGATCACAAGCATGTTCCAGACCATGTAAATCTGCCAAGACGACAAATAATTTTTTTTTAAGAGTACACTCCTATACAGTTAGGATTTTTTTTCCACACTGTTGCAACAAATCCACCACCTCCCTATTGATAACCAACATTTGTAGTCAGATTAAATCAGCTAAGAACTATTCCTATCCTGCTTACATAAAATTCCAGAATTGTAAATCAGCCTCTTTTAATCTGGCTGAGCCTCACTCCAAAGGAGAGGAAAAAAAAAAAAAAAAAAGGCAAATCAGGTAACTACTAAATGCAGCGTGCTTCTGCCGTGTACCCTCTTCAAAAGACTATCCCCAACCCCAACAAGAACTTCCAGGTAACTCTTCACCTTGATGCCCAGAGAATGGTATAAATAAGGAATACCTTTGACTGCTACCACATACCCCAAGGTGATTACTGCCCATCATAGTTTTATATTTCTCAAACAATTTAAAATACTTAACACCTATTTGCAGATGAAGGCAAGCCCAAACATGAAGTGTCTAAAAGACATTTTACAAGAGCAATGATAACACAGATATCCTGGTCCACTAACTAACATTGAAAATAATCCAAAAAATAAAACTCAGGCTTCTCAGGATTGTGCCCTCATGAATGAAAAGATTGTGGAAATTGGATTTTACCTCAATGACACTGGTACCCTGCAGCTAATTCTCACTAATTAAGTGCTAGAATACACTAAAACAGAAATTCAGATCAATCAAAAGACATGATTCATGTTTATAATAACTCCTATAATTGTTAGGAACAAAAATCTTGAAGAGTCGTGATGCCATTAACTCACAGGCCAAAAATTAAGAGCTACCATCCCAAACAGGTCGGAAATTTCCAAGAACCCATAGTCAAATAACTCCGTGATGAAGCTAAGTCTTGGTGAAATACATCCAATACAACCCATATTACTAAGCAAGCAGGAAACCAACCTGTAAATTAAGAAAATATTCTTACAAGATTCTGGTAAAAGAAAAACCCAGCACGTCCTGTGTTTATGGACTCCTTTCCAGACACAATTTTCTCATCCAACCATGTTAAGAGTCTCAAGTCCTCAAGCACTAAACCAGCTGATGCAGCTGCACTCACGCAGGTTTCCTCGAGGCACAGATGTGTCCCACAGGTAACACGGCAACAACGTCAAGCACCCAAGACACAAGCACCAGAGCCAAGACCGCTTTGCTGAACTTGTGCCCAACCAAGGATGGGAAATGAAGAGTTGCCCAATTTTACAGCAAATTTCAGGCATGTAACATATAACAACAACACATCCCACGCTTTCTGGATATGCAGCCACACTCTCATCACCACCACCACTGTGGAGAACCCCATGGCTGTCCTATGACCTACAAGGAATGTAAGCTGGGAATGACACAAAGCTCACTAAACTGCAAGGTCATAAAAAGAATTTAAAGATGAGGTTTTCTGTCCATTTGTCCTTTTATCATTGCTGTTCCTTGAAAAGTGACAGTAAACTCACACTTAAAGCTGCCTTATAGTTGATCCAATACAGTGTACGAAACACTGAGTACAGGCTCCTAGCAGGCACCAGGAAAGCCTGAACACGCCTGGTTTGCATAATCTATTTTAAATGTCAGATTAAGATAACAAACCCACTGGTATTGTCTACAAATTGCCACCTATTCTACATATTCAAGCAACACGCTAGGACAACGGGATGATAATCCTCTCCATGCTCCTTTCCTATAAACTCTATTTTATTCTCCCTTCCAATCCCTTAATTTCATATCAGGTATAAATAATTTGTGATCATTAAAAATACATTTTATACACACAACAATTCTTTTCTACAAGTCATCTAAAAAGAAAACTTCATAATCTCTATAAGGAAAAAAGCAACATTAAAGCCAAGTAGCTTTCCCTTGCTTCCTTACACCCCTAACAATACAAACTTTCCCGATCCCCAGAAGACAATCACATAACTTTCACATCTTTTTGCTGACCCAGACAAAAAATTCATCACAGAATACAGCTGTCAGGTTTACCAGAGACAGAGGAAGCCCCTGAGAACAGCGGCCTAATAAAGCTTTCCTCCTTGAGGGATGACAGCAGTGTTTCTCCCATATGAATGATTCATTTTTGTTTCATATTGTTAAAGCAATATTCACGCAGGGCACCTTCACACTACATTTTACCCCCAAAAATGGTTATAAGGTTAAAACGTAAGTTGAAAACCAATATTTCACAGACACGTCTAGAAAATCTTCAAGTGACAGTGGTCTAAAATAATTATATCCTATCTTGGTACCCTGAGGATTGACCACTTCCCTCTGCAGTTGATTAACTGTGGTCATTACAAAAACTTTCTTCAAGGTAAGAAGTCTAAGATTACTTTAGCAAAAAGGGAGTTGCTTGAGTTTACCAATCTTTCATGAAGAACGCCTTCGATAAAAGAAACTTTAAGGACACAAAATGTGAAGGTTTCTTAAATTTGTTGTATAGTTACTGTTGTATCCAAAAATGCTCAGATATTAATGACCCAACTTAAAAGCCTGACAATTTTCATCCATCGCACATATATTTCATGTGACAGAGGCTCACACAGAACAGTGACCTATGTCAAGAACCACTGTGTATGCGGTCAAAACCAAAAGGAGAATCATACTTCAGGAGGTGAGCAACAGAGATTATAATTTGCTATAGAGTACTCTTATTTGAAAAACTCTGAAATCATCCACTGCATCTGGAAATACTGACTGTTATAATGCTTACAGACTAAAAAATCATCCATGGATCCTGTGAAATGCACTCATTTCTTGGCTTTCAGATTCATTTTGCTCCCTCTCCCCTTCCTTTACAAAACTGAAGAATGCTTGCAATGCAGTACTACAGATTCTCTTATTGAAAGCAAGACTGAACAGTTTTCACTACCAAAGGAAGCCTACAGAAAGCTGGTGAATTTAGAAGCTGCTTACTTGCTTTGCCCCTTCCCAGTAAACTACAAAGTATGGCTACATCCCAGGCTGCTAACCCATGTAACATGCTGCTTACTGTTTGGCAAAACAAATTTCTCTTTATGCTGAACATTTCTCATACTCGATGACTAGAGCTTTAGGGCAGAGATCATCATAAACACAGGCTGCAAGTGTTTTACATACACACACTTACACACACATTTTTTAGGAGCATATCGCCATTTTCTTATTTCAAAACTAACCCAAACAGTAGAAAAAAAAATATTTTTGACAGATTTTCAGAGCAATCACGTAGAGGTTAAAATTCAGAGAATGTAAAAAGACATTTGTTTCTCCCTTCTTAAACACTGCTAGTGAACATATGACTTTGTCAGATCTGCCCAGCATCAGTATTTCTCACTTCACCTCTTGCACTAAAGTAACATGACCTGGTCATGACATTACTGGCACTGTAAACTCTTTTAATGATGTCTTTTATACCCATTTGGGGGTACATAAGTAGTAAAAGTTAATACAGACTTTATGGGCAATTATTACAAAAACATTAAAATACTTGTTGAAAGTTTTATGAATGGACATCTTTTTACCCTATGAATGTAGCTGCCATTTGAAACAATTTTAGAGCAGAAAGCTTATCAGCTGCATATCTGAGTTCACTATGCAGATATCGCAACAGCTTGACGCGTTAGTAATAGAACGTGCTATATCAATAAATTATTTTGGTTTAGAGATATCTTACAGAAACCTTGATTTTTGGTTTGGGTTTGTTTTGCTGAATTTTCTTCCCAGTGCAAGAGATTTAGACAGTTTAGATTTGATAGGCTGCTCATAAATTATACCCTAGTGCTGTTTGCAGGTTGGAACTTCCCACACAGATTTCATTTTATCATCAGACTGTTTAATTCTGCGCTTATAAAAATGTCATCCTAGTCATAGGGGAGGAATTAGACAGGACTGTCTTAAAGTTTTCTGCACAAACGGTGACAAGATCCAGATACTATAACACTAATATGCCAGTAGAGTGTATCAACTGCAGCATCAGGCCAATACACATACCCTGTTACAGAGCGATGTCTTGCTGTTTTCCAAAGGGCAATGAAATCATGAAGTAATATAAACTAGTAATACATTAACTATGTTACAGTATTCGCACTGTTATCTCTTGATATAATAGCCTTGAATAAGAGTACACTAAAAATTATTTCTGAGGAAAAGCAGCATCAGTCTCTGTATTGTCTCCCAAAATAAAATTCTGACAGTATGAAAGAAGCTGTCAAGAGATGCTAACGCTTTTGCATGTTGTGCTTTCCACAGCCTTTCTTAAAGATGTTGAATTTCCCCTTAGGACACACTTATAATCAAGTTCTCTGAGAACATATTACAGATTTTTCCAGATATTTTATCCAACTTGCTGAATGTTATATGAAAAATATCTCCATACGCAGTCAGGGGAAGACAATATAATCACTTATGATACTGGAATACTCACATATGCTACTGTATTTTAATTAGTATGATAATTTGTAATTTAAATAGGTTAAACCTATGTTACTTGCATAGTTATGGCATTATTGCTGATGCATAAAATATTTTGTTCTGTGTAGATGATAAAAAATGTATATTTAAAATGTATATAGAGTACTAATGAGCTAAACAGATGGAGTTGTGTTTTTAACTTCACTGGAAATTATTGAAATAAACTAACTAACAGCATTTGTGTAAATGAAAATAAATCTCATGAAAACCTGAATGGATTTTATTTTGCTAGACAGAAGTTTGTGCTTGGCATATAGCTATATATTATAGCCAATGGATGTGTTTTGCTGACATGTCCTGTCAATAGCTATGTCTCAGCTCTTAAAAACCAGTAAGTTAAATGTATAAACTCAATACTAGCGCAAGAGTTTCCACATAGATTCCAGGACACAGAAGTGAAGGAAAAAGGAAAAAGATGTTTCATTAATCTCAGTACTCTAGGAAATAGTATTTTCCCAAAAGTACTATGTAAAAAAAAACCAAACAAATTAAAGTGCAAGTTAATCACTGTACTGATCCTTCACATAAGCTATGCAACCTGATAGAAGCAGACACCTGTGTCTGCTTACATCCATGGAGACTTTGTGGGACTTCATGTGTCTTTAAACATTCAGTTATGCAGATCAGACTGCAAGCTGAAGGCTTGAATCTATTTAATCATAAATTATGCTGGCTTGAAAGGCATTTACCATTGAAATGCTAGGCAAAAGCACAAAAAGTACTTATTTAAAATAAAACATATATATTTCTCTGTTAGATCCACTTAAGAGTGTTCAAAGTAAAAAATACTTCCAACGGCATTTACTTTTCATTCCTTGTCCCATTCATTTAATATGAAGGACGCTGTCAAGTTTAGACAAGAAAGCTGGGCATGTTTAACTGTTCTCATGTTTAGGGTCTCCAGAACAATAGCAGTATGCTTATTTATCAAAGACCTTATACCAACATTATTATTTCTTATTTAGCTTCTGTTACTTCACACAGAAAGATGTATTTTATATTAGAGGCAAAATTAAACCAAACTTAATCCCAAATTATGCTAAACAATTATAGTGGTTTTGACAGGTTAAGGCCCACTCCATCAAGCTGCTCCATATGGACAGGTCTCCATATTTAAAATAAGACAACAGCACACGTAACAGTCGCGGGAGAAAGACTCCACAAAGATCCTAGTCACAAAAAAATCATAAATCTCTATCAGCAGATACAGAAGACAATCCCACTCTGCTTTTCCCCAGAATACTCGAATACAACAAACCCTTCCTCCCCATGAGTAGATTTTAAGATGTTTTACCTAAATCCACACACTAACAACCAATACGCTGAACTTCACTATTCACAAATCTACATTATTGAACCTGTGTTGCAAAGAATCCATCTAGAAGTGAGCTAAACTCTTTTAGATGTACTGTCACCACATTTCACTAGAGTAATACATTCTTAGTATTCTCGTAGTTCAACTCCAGTGCTACTGGTACACAGAAGCTCTCAGCTGGAAGTAAGAACTTCCAACCTCAATGCTTTTACAACACCAACTGTCTCTAGAACACACGTACACTCCACAGAGCTTTAAATCCTCATGCAAATAGACTTGAATACACTGAACTGAGAGGGAAAATAATCTTTTGATAAGATACATAATAATATTACACAAGTATGCTTTCCTTCAGGTGAACAATTTAGCCTGCAATATAACTTTTCACGTTCAGACTGATTTTTCTTCCTATTTTCTAACCATTGTGGTTGTTCAGGTGGGTACTTATCTACTTATGATTTGGTTTCATAATCCATTATATTAGGAATTTTCCCTAATAGAATATATTTGCAATACAGTAGAAATTAAATACATATGGAGAAGGACAATAACAGAAACACACATCACATATACATCTGCTCTCTCAGGCCTTAGCCTGAGGAGTGACGACAGAAAAAGTGCATGTGCACATGGCAGCTAAATGCAAGAAGTCAGCCTCATCTTTTTTAGCTTTATTCAGTTATATGAGCTCACTAACTAACTACATGGATATCTGGGGAAGAGGGGCATGCAGACATCCAGAAAAAACTACAAAGAAAATACTTTGGAAACTGAATACACATGTACATTCAGCTGAATATTCATCAAGAAAGGCCATGACAACAGTTTTCAGGAAAAGATGCAATTGGAAAACTAATTTTGTAGAGTTTTCCTGCATCACCGCAACAAGAGCGGGGATTGCCTGCCTCTGCTACGACTGTACCCTGTTTCAGGAGACTGCAGATCCCATGAGATCCACAGAGAAGCAGGCTCATGAGATTTGGAGCTTCCCAGCACAGCCAGAGCTTCTGCAGATGACAGCTGTCACCGGACACATGCGTGAATCCCAAACAGTTTAAGTGGAACACTGAAAAACTAACACTGTTCGAAGTTATGCAAACTTTTTACATGGCAGGATAGATTTTAAGTCTAGATTGGACCACTGGTTTATCTAGTCCCATTTTGAGTACAGCATAAGAATGCCTTCAAACACTGATACAGGTTAGCACTATTTTTCCACCTCTTTCCTTCACAAGGCACGCATCATCAAACTCATGGACAACGACTGCAAAAGTTGTATCACTTACAAGGAAGACATCTGATACGGGCACTCCGAAATGTCTAAGCAGGACAGGCCCAGGTACATATTCCTAGCAAGCTTGTAAAGTATTACTGAAATCTGTGAATAAGTACAGCAAATAAACAAAGTAGTTGAGATCCTGTTCAAGAGAAAAACAGTAGCCCTCTGTCATATGTCTTGTACCAATGGTGAAGATCCTGCTCACCAGAAATAAGACATCTCTTCCATCTAAAACTTCTTGGCCCAGAATGTCACATGTATGCAGATAGGTCATGCTGCAGGCAGACTTTCAAAGGAAGACTAAAGCTGTGATTACTGGATTCCACATATCTACTGTTCTTATCATTGTGCAAAAGCCCTCACAGCTGCTCTGAACAGTTTATGAAAACAAAGTGACCAGAGAGATGATTTACGCTTGCAACATAAATGTCTTCCCTTTTTATCAGCCAGCTTAATACAGACATCGCTGCACTCATCCCAGCTGAGGTCTGGTAGGAATCGGGGGAGGAAAGACAATGAAGAATGAGTGTTTAAAACCCAACTAATTTCTCCTCAACTCCTGCTGGTGCCCCTTGCCC
>NW_010116480.1:0-453 GCF_000699245.1 Pterocles gutturalis
GTCTTTTGTTAAACACCTTGTGGGCTGAGACAGGACAGGGAAGGTCACTCACCACTTAGGGTCATGGGCTAGAAACTGACACAACTTGGTAAAAACAAAAAAAACCCCTGAATTTATTAACTATTTACAAGAAGAAGCAAGATAATGAGAGAGAGAAACTACATCTTAGAAAGGCACTTCTCCCCCACCACTCCCTTCTTCCCAAAGCCCAAAGGCTTTGTTCTGTACCTTCTCCCCCCCGCCCCCCACGGCGCCGGGGGGGCGGGGAGTCCGCCGCTCCTTCCTCCTCAGGGGAGGGCTCCTCACAGTCTTTCCCGGCTCCAGCATGGGGTCCCTAGTCATGGGAGAGTCCTTCTCAAACTGCTCCAACGTGAGTCCTTTCCACACAGGGCCACAGTCCCCCAACCACTGCTCGGCTCTGGCGTGGGTTTCTCCAAAATTCCAACGTGGAGT
>NW_010116481.1:0-8709 GCF_000699245.1 Pterocles gutturalis
TCTCCCGGCCCCGCCGCCGCGCAGGTACCGCCGCCGGGCGGGCGGGGGGTAGTGGCGTGGAGGGGTTCCCTTGTGCCCACGGGGGAGACGTGAGGCAGAGCGCGGCGGGGGCATCTACCGCGTTCCCGCCCCGGTCAGCTGCAGTGAAGTGTCGTTTGGTTCCAGGAAGTCAGAGGCAGCTCTGAACTGTTCAGGGGTGGGGGTAATTTTTCTCTCTTTTTTTTTTCACAGCTGCTGGCACTCCCCAGGGACCATGGACCGCTCAGCGGAGGCGGCCGGGGTCCCGGAGGGCGCCGATATTGGGTCACAGAAGGACAGAGTGGTGACCGAGGAGGAATGGCTGCAGAGATGGGAAACGGGGAACATCGGGTTCCACAAGAAACGAGGGCATCCGTAGGTGATTTCGCTGTTCTGCCTGAGCTCTTCAGAGAAATGCTGTGAGATGAGTGACTTGTCTCAGTCAAAAAAGTCCTAACAGAAAAGGAAAGGAAAATTATTTTACATGGGCATAGCTTGAAACCAAAATAAATACCCGGTTTTGGGACCTACATTTGTCAAAGAAGGGCAGGGAAAATAAAGGATTGAAATGAATCTAGGACTTTCACTCTTGAATCCAGTTTTAAACTATAAAGCTTGGATAGCTTGGCTAAAAATTGTAAATCTTCACATGCGGAAGCTCTGTATTGCTGTTAATGAGTGATGAACCTGGGGCCGAAAGCAATATGCGGAGGGCGTGGGAGCAGTTATTGTGTACTGGAGGACAGGAACCTAAGAGAACAAACTTGAGTATATGAAATGTCTGCTTAAGGCCTGTAGAAGTTATTTGATCAATAGAGCAGTTTATTAATCATTCTGTTGAAGCTGTCTGTTGTGGCACTCTTAGAGGTGGGTTGGTTCATTTGTTTATGTGGAAAGACAGAACAAACAGAAATGCCTTAGTTTTATTAAATTAACAAAATAAATTTAATTAACAAATTAAATTTCTTTTCTAGGAAAATGGAAGGTGAATGTTTTTATTTCTAATGGTGTGAAGCGAGTTGAACTAAGAACCTATTATGGAGTTTGTGTGCTGCCTGGCACAGCGTGTAGCACTTGGCGTTTCATGTGCCGGCCCAAATACTCGCAGTGTTAGCTAAAACATGTCTGTTCTTCTGCAGGCTCCTCCAGAAGTACCTGGATGTTCTTTTAAATGGCAGGAGCGGACTGAGGGTATTTTTCCCACTTTGTGGTAAAGCAGTGGAGATGAAATGGTAAAGCATCGATTATAAGAACAAAAAGCTTACTTGCTGTGGGGAGGGAAGGGAAGGAGGGAGGGAAGGGAAGAAGGGAGGGAGGGAGAGAGACGGGGAATTCCCAGCCTTATACTGGCCAATGGACATGTGCCGCATCTCTGCTGGTAGGAAAGCAGCGTGGCTGGAGGCTGAAGGGAGGAGGAAGTTTGGTATCATTTTGTGGTGTTTTGTGTAGTAGCATAAATGCGATGGGTAAGGACTAACCTGGAAGTCCTCCTGATTGTCCCCAGTTCAGCTTGGGGAATGTTGAATTTGGGATAGACAGACTGGAGCTGTGCCCTTACCGCTGCTGCTTTTTGTGGCAACGCCAACTTCAGTTGCCCACAATGAGGTCGGTTGTGCCAGAGCACATTTTTGAGGGATGTGGCATGTCACATGTGGCACATTCCACTGGGAACTTAAATGATTTGGGCTAAATATAACTTCCTCTTTTTTATATTTATTATTTTACTTTTACTTTCGGGGGTGGGTTATGTTTATAATCAGGGGCTATATAAGCCAGTGTCTTTTCTTGGGGGGTGGAGACACAAACCATCAAAGCCCGGACTGAAACTGCATCCTCAAGGAATCAAGTTAGTCCCAGTGATCAGGTTTTATCATGGTAATTCCTTACTAGGCTGACTGCAGGCCCTGATGCACGTTGGTGTTGCACTGAGCTGCAGCAGTGAAGAGGTTCTCACACCCTGCTGTCTCTACTGCCAAGCCGCAGAGGCAGCTGGGTGGACAGCATTCCTCAGCTGCTACACTTCAGAGCAAAGCATATTTCTGTAAAACAAAATGGACAGTTTCTCTGTGTAATCACCTTTGTTTTCATCGAGTTCATAGAAATAAGGGAATAGTCCATTGAATCTAAATAAAGCCTGGAAGTCCATGTCAGCTATATGGCGAGTGGTGCTAATTTAAGCTCGGATCATGGAGGGGAGATGTTCAATAAAATGTGAATGCTCCAGAAAGTCAGGATTAGATGTACCAGTGCATCCTAAACCCAGGATTTTGCTAATGAATCAATGCTGCATGGAAGTTATACATTTGGGGGCCCTCACGTAAACTCTTTGCTACATGCAGGCTGGCGGACATGGGGCACAATGTTGTTGGTGTGGAAGTCAGTGAGCAAGCGCTGAAGGAATTTTTCTCAGAACACGGTCTGCCTTATTGTGAGGAGCCAGTCCCGGAGATTTCAGGAGCAAAAATGTTTCAGGTATGTTTCCTGCATTGTCAAATGATCTGGTGTGGTTAATCACGCCATGCAGGCATAACTGAGCAAACAAGTCATTCTGCTTTTATGTCTTTGTCTTACTGATAATCGTTCACTTGTCCTGAAGAGAGCTGAAAGGAAGTTCAAGTTCCGAGCTATAATTTTGGACTGAGAAGTTCTTCTTTTGAGCTTATTACTTTAGACTTCTTTTCTTACGGCATTGAAGCACCTGAATGTAAAGTAAATGTATTTAAAAATTGGACAGTTGCATGCCTTGACAGATCAGAACATCTCTGGAGGGGATCAGGAGAGGTACCTCAGTAAATTCAAACTAAAAATGTTTCTCATGGTTTTTCCCCAATACACCTAAGCATATATTTAAAAATAGTATATGTGTATATTTTAAGGTATAAATATACACTTTTAAGTGCATTTTTAAATATAGTTTTCTGATAAGTACCATTTCCTTTGCTTTTTATTGTAGAGTACTTCTGGGAACATTTCTCTGTACTGCTGCAGTGTTTATGATTTGTCCAGGTAGGAATACACAGTGTGTTTTACATTTCTCTATAATCAAACATGTATTGTTATTCTCATAATACTGTGATATTATTTTGAATCAGCCATAAGGATTTGGAACAAGTCCTCTCAAGAAAACTCTTCTTAACCTGCATGAGAAATGTAAATAGCCAATCTCCAACAAAAACTAACTCTGCTGCTGACCATTAGATAAAGAGGCCAACTAAATATCTATAAATGGGCTTCTTGTTCTAAACCATCCTGTGAAAGTTACAGGAAAAATATGTTTGCTTTTACAGTGAAAACAAATTACCTTTAACATTATCGATGGATTCTACAAAGCAAAACCCTAGCACAATCCCTTCGTCAGAGTAGCTTAATAAAAGTAAAGAGAATATACCCAGAGGTGTCATCTTAGTCAGCTTTTACTTTAACTAAGTACTAAATATATTCTTTTCCCCAAACTATTTTAACATATGCATGGGTAAGCTGTACCCATTGATTACATGTGTCCCATGCTTTACTTAATGTACTTTTCTCAATGGACTTGAAGTATATTACATCACGCCAGTGTAGGTGACTACATAATGTGTTGTCAAACACTGACTCGCAAGTGCCTTGACAAACATGGCTCAACTTACTTCTGAAGGATTTTTAGTGCTAAAATGTCCTTGTTTCTTAGTTAAAAGAGAAAACAGAAAATGCAAAATACTTCAGTACAGTCTGCACTACTGACTCCTGAAAAGTGTTTCTACCCATTGACCTCTGTGGC
This sequence comes from Pterocles gutturalis, assembly GCF_000699245.1. NCBI lineage: Eukaryota > Metazoa > Chordata > Aves > Pterocliformes > Pteroclidae > Pterocles > Pterocles gutturalis. The sequence goes on from NW_010116481.1 coordinate 3,779, forward strand.
CTCAAGCATCGCTTCTTATATTTTGTGGTAGCTTTGCACCTGACCTTCTCCTCCTCAAGTGCCAGCTGGTGGGGGCATTTTGAAAATTACTGAGTTGTTCAGATACTACAGGAGGACTTAGGATTCTCCCCAGCCTCTAGCATAGAAGGTTCTGCCTTGGACAGTAATGCGTCTGGCATGTTTATTTGTCCTCAGAAGCTTCCTACTGGTGTTGGCCTAAAATGCCCTCAGACCTAACCGGTGCTGGGGTAGCTGGAGATTGGAGAGCATGCAAGAAGGCAGTGGTGTTCCTGGTTTTGTAATGTATCTTGTAGGAAGCTGGAGGTTCCCAGAGTCCTGCACTATAGTTTCTTGCAGTTCTTGCTCAGACATGATTTTCCCTAGATTATAAGGTTTTGGTGAAGTTTTGTGTGTTTGTTTGCTTTTCTTACAAACGCCTGTCAGGAAGAAGGATTTGTTTCATGGCTGTTCAATAAGAAGGAGGAGTCAAGTCTTAACCTTTACTTGGATGGGCTTTTCAGAGCTCCTACGTATACAGGTGTAATAGGTGTTTAGGACGCCAGAACGTGGTATTTACTATAATTCTTTTTTTTTCTTTCATCTGCATAAACTGGAAAAAAAGAATATTCGTTACTGAAGTCCAAAGTCTTTACTAATACTTCTGCTGGTGCAGCTGGCTCCAGTTGGTTTGAATAGTGTATATATAACTAGTCCTGTCAAGTGAGTGCCTCAGCACCGGTTGGGCTGTAGATGAATGCGCCTTTGTAGGTGCTGCCTGGTTTATTCCCCGCCTTGCCCCTGCAGTGTAGCTACTTGCTGTGTAGATCCCTATACATCCTTCTTGCTGTGAGTTGACAAGTCGCCCAGGGGTTGCTTAAGCTTCTTGTCAGCAATTTTTGAAAAATTTGGTTCTAAGTTTTATAGCAAGTAACATGGTGAAACCTGTAACTTCCATCATAACATGGTGGAATAATACTATGAAATAAACCAAAAATAGGTAATTAATGACATTTTCAGTGCATATTACTGGGTCCGGTGCATAGTTTGTCATCTAGCAAAATAAACTGGCAGATAGAGATTCTGGATGCATGGTTCTGTACCAGGTGCAGTAATGGTGAGAGTATGAACTGCATTCTGTACAGCAGTCAGCAGACACCTGTGACTAGAAAAATGCACACACTCTTCTAGTTTCTGTGTACAGACAATTTTATTAATTACCCAGTAATTATGGATATTAAACTTATTTGTGTCTTGCTGAGGCTGGCCTGATAACAAATCCTTTTGATCTCCATTAGCCTAACATTTATTAGAGGAGAACTCAATGTGCTCCTGACCTTTGTCAGAAGGAGAGGTTTCAAAGACTCTTGCTAGTTAAAAAGTAACAGGAATTACTGCTCTTTGTGGGAACTCTGGGACATATGTAAAACAGTTACATTACACAACCACTGTACCTCCTAAAACAATTATGTCTGAAAGACTTTAAAAAAAAAAAATGGCATTAACTGAAACTAGTAAACATATGCAGAGGTAGCAATTCACAACTTTACTGCTTAAATCCAGTGGGATTTCTGCAGATATGTGAATTTCTGCTTTACATGTTAATTTTTATTAGTTGTAGTAGTACCTAGACTGTGATCTCTCGTGCTACATACCATATAAACACATAGCAGGAGTTAATGTAGGGCTAAAAGATTGGATAGGGCAAAAAAACTTCAGGGGCTTGCCTAAGGTCACACAGCAGCCTCAGCTATGCATAGAGGAGAACAACCTCCAGGCCTCAGAAGATCAAGTTTGTCACCTGCCCCACTAGACTTTGCTTTGTTCCGCTTGTTCCCATTGCGTGTTTAAATCTTTAGAAAAAGACTTTAAACTCTCTTTAAAAATCTCCTTTCATTTAAGAGGCTGGTTGTTTAAATTAGGTGCTTAGTCTTGGCAAACTTTAAAAGAAGTCAGGACTTAAAAATGTTATCGTGTCTCATCAGAGCAGAGTGGGAAACATGGGATCAGCTTCTACATTAGATGCCAGAGACTTGGCAATGCCATTGCAATGAAGTGAGCAGCAGGCAGGGAGAAGAAGTTGTTGTGGTTTAACCCCACCTGGCAATAAGCACCACACAGCCGCTTGCCCACTCCACCCCTGGTGGGATGGTGGGGACAATCAGAAGGGTAAAAGTTAGAAAGAAACTTGTGGGTTGAAATAAAAACAGTTTAGTAATAAAAAATAAATTAAAAAAAAAATTAGGGGGAAAAAAATGAACAAGCAAAGAGAGGGTAAAATAAAACCCAAGAAAGACAAGTGATGCAAATGAAAACAATTGCCCACCACCAACTGACCAATGCCCAGCCAGTCCCTAGGAAGCAGCCCCCCTGCCACTCTCCCCCTAGTTTTATTGCTGAGCATGACACTGTATGGTCTGGAATATCCCTTTGGTCAGGTGGGGTCAGCTGTCCCAGCTGTGTCCGCTCCCGACTTCTTGTGCACGCCCAGCCCATGCTCACTGGCAGAGCAGTGTGAGAAGCAGAAAATGCCTTGACGCTGTGTAAGCCCTGCTCAGCAGTAACTAAAACATCTCTGTGCTGCCAACGCTGTTTTCAGCACAAATCCAGAACACAGCCCCATAGTAGCTACTATGAAGAAATGTAACTCTACCCCAGCCAAAACCAGCACAGAAGTGAAGAAAGAGGTGATGCAATTGGACTCTGACACCCTCCCAGGAGGCAGAGAGGTATTGCACAATTCCATGCCATATTTTTCTCACTAAGTAAACTTATTTCAGACTGTCTTTAAAATTGTGCAGTTCACATTATTATTACCTTACTCTCTAAACTCCTGTTTTAGTAATTACCAGAAGCAAGGCTCTTCCTTCCCCCCCAAATATCTTGAGCTCTGCTGTCACCCCGACTGCCCTTACCCATCTCACCCATCAATAAAGGTACTTCCCAATAGTCTTGGCCATTTGCAGGTTTTGGGTGGTTGCTAAAGTCATCTGCCAGCGTATCCAGGAGCAAAAATAACATCTGTGGCAGTGTCAGGCTGAGGCAAGCAGCAGTGTAACTTAGCTTTTTTAACATTAAACAAATGGCAAGCTGGGGCTAACTGTCCTGGGAATGTAGCTGGGAATTGAGGTGTCTGAAATTACTGGGTGTGCTGAGTTTAGTGATAGTAAAGCAAAGAGGTACCTTCCTTAACCTGCATTTGAAACAACCTGTGGGTTTTAGAAGGTGGCTAGGAACTATTGACGTGCTGAGTGCATGTTAGTGCTGCCTCAAGGGTCACGACAGGGTGTGATTGACAAAAACCCAGACTTGTAGCCCAAATGTGTCTAAGCTACTTTCCTTCCTCCACACTTTGTCTCAGCACCCCCTAACGATGCAGAAATGCTGAGCAATTCCAGCACTTTGCTGTCACAACAGGACCGCATACCCTGAAAATGCTGGATCATAACAAAAAGTTAGTGGGGAGTCTGCACAGCTAGCTGGAGAATCCTTGTGACTTCACAGAACTATCTGAATAAAGATGAAGGTGCTTTTTTAGTCTTTTTAAGCCTTTTCCTCATTTCCCTGTAGCTCAATACTTGGCAAGTTTGATGGGGTTTGGGACAGAGGAGCTCTAGTAGCTGTGAATCCATGCGACAGACAACGGTTAGTAAATTTGTTTTGTTACTGTCTTTTATCTAATGTATGCAGTGACACATTCTTCCTCCTGCCACTTGTGGATGACTCCTCTTTCATTTAAAGGACTAATGTACACAAGTTCTCTACCGCAAGCATCAGCTGCAGTTGCAGAGTGTTGTACTCTAGATTTGAAAGCTTCCTTCAGGAAGCCGCCCCGCCTCTTGGTGGGAGAATATGTGGTTTGTTCTAACCCAGCAGAAGCAGAGCTGCAAGTCTCATTTGAATGTTATTATTTCCTTTTCACCCCATCTGCTTCTCCTCTCTTTGTTCTTTTTCCCTTCACTTCCCTTTATTCCAATTTTTCATTCTTGCCTATAGCCAGCCCAAATGTAGTTTGACCCTAACCCCCTGGATTTTTTAATTAGATACATAATCTTGAATTCACAATAATTTAAAAAGATCAGTACTGTATTGTGTGCTGTATTCTAGACTATGGCAGATGAATACTATGTTTTGTCTGTTAGTTTTGGGATGAATATGCAAAAAAAGATAAAGAGGAGTAAACAGTAACCTTTATTTGCGGTGTTTCATGTTCGTGAAATTCATGCTAAGCTTTGCTTAGTTTCTGTGCAGTTCAGTTCAAGTTCTCTCTGATAGAAATATATGTTACCTCTTTTGTTGAATATTTTGAATGCTATGCTTGAATGTTGTACAGTTCCCAAATAATAAAGTGTAACTTTCTCTTCTCAGCTATGTTAGTTTGATGATCACCCTAATGGAGAAAAATTCTTCTTATCTCCTCGTTACTGTTTCATATGATCCAAACAAACACAAAGGTGAGAACTTTGCACTGTTTGTGTTTTGATTTTGTATGCTTTAGTACAAATTGTATATCGCTGGGTTGATAAATTAGTATCTTCCCCAGGTTTTTTATTGACATAGCTTTGTCAGCTGGTCATACCAATACAACTGAGTGTTAAAAATTTTATCTGTTGACCAAGCTTGAGACTAAATTTGCTTTCTCTCTAGCATTAAAACATGCCGACTCCCACCGACAGCTCTCCCGCAAGAGGCTGACCTGGCACGGGAGCTGCCGGGGCAACCGCGGTCACCATCCCTCCCCCAGTCCTTAAATTTTTGCCGGGAGGGCAGAGAGCTAGCAAGTATGCAGAGCAGGGTCACCACCTGTAGGCCCACTGATCAATGAGCTGGGTGCTCTGGTGACAGATGATACAGAGAAGGCAGACTTACTGAATGCCTTCTTTGTCTCTGTCTACACTGCTGGCAGCTGTCCTGAAGAGTCCCGTACCCCTGAA
>NW_010116482.1:0-12764 GCF_000699245.1 Pterocles gutturalis
ACAGCTGTCCTTCAAGCACAGATATCTACTAGTGGAACAGTAAATTGTCCTGCCTCCAGATACAATTACTGTCTACATTGAGGAGTACTGCTATGTAGCATTTAAAGCTGCTTTTATCTTCTGACTAGATTGCTAAAGGTGTTGTTTATAACAGTGGAAGTGCTACTCCCTACTGTCACAGTAGTGTCAGCTATAGATAGGTGATCTCTTAAAAACAACACATGGCATCACCTTAAAAAGTGTGGCACTATGGAAAACCGTCTTTGCAGAATAAGGTCATTGCACCACCTATGTTTGTGTGGGCTGTGTTCAAGGGGAGAGAGAGAACTTGCTGATTTAAATGAAAGCCTGTTTGGAATGTTCATGGATGAGCAACCACTCTGCACCCACTTTATACCTTTACTGTAAGCAAATCGAAGTTGAAATAGATGCTGATATTAGATTATTAGCTAGTATGCTGATGTCCTCCAGCCTCCTGCACTGTGCAGGCGGGCTGCCTTCTAGTTAGCAACTAGAGTGCTAATGCTAATGATGATGTGATGATAAATTACAATGCTAACTATTCAGGTGATTTTACCAACAGATTTATAAAAATGTATGCATATGAAAAAATTCCACCTGAAAAACAGATGTTGAATGCATATTGAATTATTGTTATGGAAGATTGCATGTAGATATTTTAACTTTCTTCTAAATGATGTAGAATGTCACTCTTCCATAGCTTTTGTTTTCATAGCTGTTCAGGAGAGTAATTTTAATTGCTGTAAAACCACTTGGTAAAGGTGTTTTCTTTTTTGATTCTTAAATACAGTAAAATACTTTGTTTTCCTCCCATAAAGTAGTTGAGTAGTCCTGCTAATTTATGATTAAGTATGTGGTGAAGTGACCTCATCAAATTTCTTTCCAACGACTTGGAAGGTTTGAAATATTGGTCCATTGAAGTCAAATATAGAAATCTGATCACTAAAGTGAGATCTAAGCATTGCTTCTTTTAAATGCAAAGTTCTCAGAAGTAAGGATGATAAAAATATCTTTTGTTCATGCTAAACTGATGGAGCGTTTTCAATTTGTAGAGAAAAAATGGGCTCAAATCTTATGATTGAGACTGCCAGGAATCCCAAATGTCCAAAGGTAAGTACAGTTTTCTAAGGTAAATACTAATTGTATATACCACAATACTTCTTAGAGTTCTGAGTAAGAGACCTGTCCCTAGAAGAATATTGGATAAGCAGCATGAGTGTTGATAACACTCTCCAAGCTTCCATATGGGATAACCTATAATAATATGATAAAAACCCATTAGATTCTTAATTTCTGCAGCGATATCTCATGTTTTAATTAATACTTTAAGTTAGAATATGTTTTGGAGCTGTTAAAAGGCTTGTAAGCAGAGAAACACTTGGATCAACTTATTGAAGTTGTACAAAGTTTGTTTTTTCATATAAGAGAATTCTACTCTCCAGAGATCCTGTTACGTCAGCTGTGATCAGTGTTGCTGTATAGTGAGACAACAGAGTTTCTCCTCACTTTATCTGGGTTACCAGATTTTCTCCAGTCACATTCATAGCCCCAAGATCTCTCATCTTCCTGTATGGTCTAAAGGGTGCCAGTTAATTGGAGGGGTGTTAATATACAGCAGCAGCACGAGAGTGAAAGATGAGAAAGCACGGGTATTTTGTTTTTGATGAAGGATAGGGTGTGAAGAAAGAAGAGAAATATAATAGCACATATTTCAGAACAATCTGTAATAAACAGGTGTTTTGGTGTCATAACACTGTATTCAGTGCTTTACTGTTAAATGGAAGATACATTTTTCTAAACATAGAAACATGTGCTTGACTGACTGCGTTCCTAGTCTATGTCTAAAACAAGGATGTGAAAAGGCTGGAGTGGTATGTTGCTTTCTGAGAGAGAAGCTATCCTACATTGACTTTCAAGTTATCTTTGAACTGGGATCTTTGGCTTCCTTCCATGTTCTTTAGTAATAAAATGTGAATATAAATAGAGTTGAGACTAGCTCTTCCCAGTAATTGCTTTGTAGTGCTGATAGTGGTGGCACTCTTTACAAGGCACAGCAAAATCAAAATAAAACACACAGTTGTGTGCCCTCTGCTGTTGTTAAATTCATGTCGAGATGGATTTTTCCAGAAGTTGCCCAGCACTTTACAACTTGGGTTGCATCATGAAGCAGACATGTATATGGGTATTACCAAAAATAAGTTCGAGCATCAGTTTTGATAAATTTTCTATTCAATTTTCCAAAGTTTTTTTAGTTCTTCTAGTAGTGCTTAGAAACAAACCTTCCTTTTGACAAAAACAGGAAATGTTTCCTTCATCGAATGATGGTGTACAAGTCATGCATGTGTTTTGTTTCTGCATTGTTGTATAGAAGTTACACTTTCCTTGTTTTCTTTTTTTATAAGGATGGACTTACTAATTAAATTAAATTAGTGAATTAAATTATTTAATTTAGGTAGCTGAAGAATGGAAATGAATACAGTGATATCCCAGCATCGGCTGCTAGTGCTGTTGAGTAATGTTTCACAAAAACACCCTACTCTGTTACAGAGTAAACAAAATAGAATTGAACACCTACTCGTCTGCTAAAGAGTGTTGTTCTGTACAGTGCCAACCAGGCTGGGTGTATTATCACTTACAGGTCTTGCACATTCTAACACTCACCCATAATTATAGGTACTCTCACCTCATGTGATTATAGCTGTAAGGTGGGTGTTTTGGGTTTTTTTTTTTTGCAGTTATGCATTTTGTTTTATGGAAATACCATTTTGGCTTTTCATTTAGATTTATATATGTGATTTTTTTGTTAATGACATAATGAAATATTTATGTTTGATTATTATAGTTTTTTCTTTGGGAGAGATTCTTCCTGCAATCCTTTAACTCAGGTTGCAATATTAAGGAATCATTTTCTTGGAGAAAGAACTTGGTTAATGTTTCTAACATTCATGTTTAATGGCATTGGTGTATTGCTGGTTACAGACTTTTGAGAATTAAATACCAGTCAGAAAGGCAAAACATTTTAAAATCATATAGATGACACCAGTTTTTGTGTGTATTAATGGATAGATATTGGTAGAAACAGAATAGCCAGTGGAAACAATTAATTTCAGGTTAAAAATAGCATTTTCTTTAGGGAATTTGGTTTTGGGAGGTTTTCTTTTCTTTTTTTTTTTTTCTTTATTCTTGCTTTTTAAAATTTATATAGGCATTATTAAAAAGTAAATAATCTACCAAGTAGGATTCCAGAGACTCATTTAATGTATAAATTGAATTTCATATTATGGGAAGTTGTTGTCATTATTATTGTTATTATCTGTAACCATTTTTTTTCCTCCTAACTCACTAGGTAGCTGCAGTAAGCACCATTGTAAACAGAGGAACACCACTAAAAGCATTTGTTTTTAGAAACTACAATCACTTTCCTGGTGTTAAGTCTCATTACATGGGAGGCTGTCAGTATAAACTGTGGCAGGCCATTAGAGCATCATCCGCTGCACCAGGTTACTTTCAGGAATATGTTTTGGGCAATGATCTTCATCAGGTAAGTTGAAGTCCCTTCAGTAAATATTTTCCAGTATTATACCTGAGGAAAAAGTTGTCTGAATTTCTGAATCAAAAATAAGCAAGTAAGTTGGTATCAGAAAGGAAATCCAGGACGGATAGGGGTAAGAAAGGAAACTTCTAGCTTGTGTAGCTCTTATAGTAATAGAAGGGGTATAGGCTTAAAAATCTTAGTCTTCCTGATACAAATTTAAGCTCTTCTGCTGTTCCTTTCTTCTCTGCCTGGAAGGAAACCTTATATGAGTTGCAAATTGCTTCTGACTTCCTGCTTACAACCGGTATTTCATTGAGCATTATTTCGCTAAACAGATGGTGTGACATATCTAACAATACTGTAAAGGGTAAAAAAAATCAAGTTATGCATTTCAGTGCTTCTTTTATTAGTACATAATTTCAGTCTCCTTTTAATTCTTTCCATTGATAGCTTATTAAGCTCTACCCTGGTTCTGAGCTAGTACAAAGAATAAGAGATGCCATGGCAGTAAGATTAAACTCAGAGGACAACTGCAAAAGAAATTCCCCTGAGGATAAAGCAATGTCTCCTATCAACAGTGTATGCTATTTTATTGTATTATAGCTTCTGTTGGTGACCTTGGTTAGTAAAGAGCAAGGCAAATTAATTTCTTTAGTAGTTTTTTGACCATTGTGTTTTTGTTCTCCAGTGCCCCTTTATTGTTCTGCAGTTCACTGAGTTTTAGAAGAATCCTTTTTGTAGTACATATTAATTTAAAAACTATTAGTAGTAATTTTTAAAAAGATCTGTTGCAGATCTGTGGCAGAAAGGACTAGAAAGCGTGACTGAACCTGGGACCTTCAACAAAGACAACATAGGGTTCTATCACTTAAATTTAAAGAAAGCATTTCTGTCATACTAATTTATATGATGGCATTAGTTTTAACTACTAGAAAGCAATAATATCTTACTTTGAGTAATAAGATGTATCCGTATCAGATACAGAATTTCTCATGGTGTCCTTTGTAATCTTATTAACATTGTAATGTGCATAATTAATACTGAAGTTTAAAGACTAACAGATAAATAAAGAGTATAAGATGAAATAGGGAAAATTCATTAGATTAAGAGATAATAAACAGAAGGATTGATACAGAAATACAGCTAGAATTTTGTTGGTAAAAACCCAGCATACTTCCATATTTTGAATTAACATTTATAAGGAGATGGAATAATTATATTCAGCTAAATGAAAGGTCTACAAAAGTTGTGGGGTGAAAGGGAAGGCTTCCTGTGAAGGGCAGGATGGTGCTACTACCTCAACCAGATTCTGAGAGTTCTTCCATTTTATTCTTTTTCCCCTTTTTGTTTTAGGTCTTCACTGCCTGCCCCCCCCCCTTTTCCCCATCCCTTCCTCCTCTGACTCCAAACTGCCTGGTATGGTAGATCATGTTATCCCCAAAACATTTTAATCAAATACTACCTGAAATGAGCAAATAGGTTTTGGGGTTTTTTTTAAAGCTAAAAATGGAGTAACACATCAGATATTGCAAGCCTAAGCACTGCGTGAAATCCTGAAACATGGTTGTCTTCCATCTGGCCAAGCAAAACTGGAAAGGGAGCTGCTTTAGCCTTTGGAGCTGTTCCAAGCTGCTCCTTAACTGCTTGAATGGGTCAGTGTTAAGCTATGTGAAGCACTTTTCTTCCTCTTCTCACCTTTCCACCCCCTCTTTCCTTGAATTGAGAGTATATCAAAGTCTGTCTGTGCTTCTGTTTGAAGAATAACTAAATAAACGACATGATTTTAACTTATATGTAGTGCTTAGACAGCTACTTGTCTTAACATTGTTTCTGAATTGCCAGAGTTGTGTGAAATGCAGTAAGATGGATATTAATTTCATCTATATTCACTTTTAAGTCCAATTTACTGGACTAGAGAATGTGTGATTAAATAGAGATCAGATCCAGTATTCTCAGAAACACAGAGCTAGAATGAAGTCTAGTTAATTTTTCCTTACTCCAGACTCTTTGGACAAAGCCCTTCTGTATGATCTTATCAACACTGTTTCACAAACTCACCATTCTCTTCTGTTTGACGTACTTTAATTAGGAGAAAGCACGAGTTTGGTTGTGGTTCGCTTTTGTAAACCATGAAGAACTAAAATGTTGTCAGTAATAAAACTGTTAATTGTAGTAGAACTAGATGCTAAATTTTCTGACTTAGACCTTCATATCGTCTGAAAATCTCTCTTCTACCCAGGCATGATATTTAAACACTTCTGAATTCTTTCAGAATCCAAAAGTTGTCGTCTTTCATGCTTTTCTTTTCCCAGATAACACTTTCCTTACCACATCTTTATTGCCATAATTACCTCATTTCTGTGGGATGTGCCTGTTTTTTTTATGGACAGCTGGCTACCAAGGTGCTAAATGGCAAATACTACATAACTGTCTTCGTGCAGAATTCTCAGATTGTAAATCCACCACTGCACTCTCAATCTGCCTTGAATTACCTTGTTTTAACCCTAGGGTAAGAGTCTCCATGCATGTAGCAGATGTACCTGTATGTTCTTGGGTGTAATGGTACCTCAGTGGAAAGTCCGAGCTAATAGAGTTTTATCTCTATTAAAGTATACAAGATGAACTGAAAAGTAAGCATATGCATAAATACATTTTTAAGTAAATAGAATCCTGAATACACTCATTCCTGTTTAAAATAGCTTTGTGATTATTTTTAAGGTGTGTTAATAACTCGTAGTCCTCAGTTATAGCTTATATCATCAATATGAGATACTAGATTTCTGTTAAGCATCTGTATTCTAAAAGTGCACTGCAGTTGTCATGTTAAGTTCATCAGCTAGGTCATGTATGATACTAGCATTTGTAGTTTATATGGAAATACTTGCTTTTTTCTGTCTTATCACTTTAAGCCTGTGCACTATCAAACAGTTTGAGCTGCTTTTGAACTACAGAAATAAATGAAGCATAACATTGTTAGACATTCTCAATAGTACTATGCCTTTTGTAAAGTGCATCAGCACAGTACGTATTAACTGTAAATAATAATTTATGCTAAAGGCTTCAGTATTGTAGTACAGTGTCACAAAGATGGTCTTTTGAGGATTTGGGGTTTTTTTAATGGATTGGAAACTTGCATTAACCAACGTGATCTCTCTTCTGAACATAAACTATGCTAGTTTCTTATTAACTTATTTATAATCTGCTTCTGCAGTGTTAATATTTCTAAATAATTCAAACAATAGAGATGGCCAAAATGTGAAAATTATTGTAAAATGTCTGTGAAAATTCAGAATAATAAATACAATGGGATTTGTTTCCTGGCTTTGAAGTTTGTGACTCTAAAGGATTATATAGGGAGAACAGGTTTTGTATTGGATTATCAGTCAGTTGTACATTTAAATCTGAATGAGAAGCACTCTGGCAGTTGATCTGATTTAGGACTCTTCAAATGTATGAAAGTACTTATTTTGATAGTGGAAATTTAGTGGATTTGTTTTATGGTCAGCATGCATATTCTTGTCTTACGTTATCTAGCTTTTGTTGAAATTGGAGTCTTTTTGCAAATGGTATGAATTAGTTGAATGAGAATTATGCATAGGGTTGAGATTAATTTGTGAAGATTTTACATATGACTCCAGACATATATGCTGGAATCATGCCTGAATGGAAATGTAGCTCTTCACTTTAACCCACACTTTTCTGTAATATATATATATATATACACACACACACACACGTGTATTTGCCACCACACGTGCATGCCCTTTCTCTGGGAACATTCCAGTCTGACTTCCTGTATCAGTCATTGTAAATGTTCGAGGTGATTGTAAAGTATGTTAATTTATTAATAAGGTAATAACTTATTTTTGCAGTTCTGCTGATGTAATTGTTTAGACAGAGATTTCTAAGTGCCTGGACACTTATTCTCATTTGTGCTGCAGATAAGCTGATGCTGAGTTTGTTAAATTTCCACAAAAAGTAAGCAGTTCAAAAACAAATAGCAATATTTACTTCAGGTCAATCATGCCATGCTATCTGGTTCCACTCTGTCAAGTAGGAAAAAACAGTGCAGCTGTTGGTAGATGAGGGGAGGAGGATTAGTATTCTTTGTGGTTCAAAAGAGGAACACATTAACATTCAAAGGGATTTAATCCCTGTAACATGCTTCTCCAGGAAACTGTGGAAGTCAAGAGAGACCAAGTCATGATGTTACAATATAGAAGCTGTATTGCTACGTATGTCAGCTTTTCTATATTAAAATCTACTTATGAAGGACTGAGGGTCTCTTAACTTCTCCCCACTCCTGTTACAACCAGTGATTTTCTTTTTTCCCTGCTTCCCACAGAGGGGTTTTGTTTCTTACATCTATTCCTTTTTTCTTTTTTTTTTTTTTTTCCACCCTGTAGTGTGAAAGGCATTTGGCATACTCAATAATGTCACTTCAGTAGACAGCAAAGTATGCTGAGGAAATTTCCAGTTAATTGAAAAAGCATTTTAAGATTTAACAAAATCATTATGCACACTTCATATAGTAGGTTTTACAGTAAAAGCTAAATCTGTCCCACAGGATTAATTAAAAGGGCAGCAGGAGTTGTGTGTGTGTGGTGATGGTGGTGACTCTAACAAAGCCACGATTTTTTCTCAAAATAAAATATACTCAATTTAATACAAAGGACTTGATCACCTTTTTCTTGATAGCTTTCCATTATTTCATTGCTGCATTACAATTCTATTTATTAAAATGCCGGTGTTGACTTATAGTAATGTTCAAATAATATTTTCTTTGAGCAAGATCCGATACTAAAGTGGTTAATTTGGCAGCTAATCTGTTAGTGGAGTTTTCATAATGCAGATGTAACAGGATGTGTAGTGAGAATACAACCTAGAAATAAAAAATATATATAGTACAATAATATGATGTAACTAAAATGTCAAGTCTCACCTTCATCAAAAAAAGATAATACATAGTTTCTTAATAGTTTTCAAACTTTCCCTTCCTTTTATTAGGCAGTAAATGTGTAAAGCCATTTCATCTTTGTAGCTTGTTACAGGAGAGGCCTTCAAAAGTGATTCGCTTAGTGGATCCTACCCTAATTGGTTTTACATGGTAGCTTTTAAAATTAGATACAAGGGTGCTTCCCAGGCTCTAAGAAGACATAGAATATAGGTCACATTGAAGTTCTTTTCATTCTTAGGATATGCCACGGTGATCAGTATGCGCCAGAGCTTATATAGACTGCGGGTTCAATAGGTGTATCTTGTTCTCACAATGATAGAAACAAATATTTCTTTGTTTCTCTGTCTACTTGTTGCCATACATATTTTCCTACAGCATTGGAGGCAATGTTGTCTGCTATTTAAGGAGGAGGGAATTTACTGGAATGTCTACATGGATATGTGCATTTCTTTTTCTCTTATGGATTCTAGAGGTTTGGTTAGCGGCTCTTAAGGTGCAGTTTGTGAAATTGCTGTGGTTACTGGATCAGAAGTATTTTTCAGAGCAGACTGCTTGCAAGATTCCCTGCCGGGACTTGCTAACTGAGATATTATTGGAAGATTTGTTTAGTGAAATGAAATTGAGAGTATATATATATTTTTTAGGCATTTAACTTGTATGCATTATAATTTTTATCTCCAATGATTCAGAGTGGTGCTTTGCTAATGTAATTTTCAGAGTCATTATTTAAATAAACCACCAAACCTCACTCTCAAATGAACTGTATTACATTTAATTATTTTTTGCTTAGATTTCTGAGTCCATATATCTTTAGTGACACTGTTTACCAGCTAATTTTGTTATAAAACAGATCTTGTAAAATCAGAGGATGCTGGTATAGTGAAAAATTAAGATCCGAGTCAATTCAGTAATCTCTGTACAGACAATCAAGTTTGCTGCTCAAGTTTTGATGTTATTGGCCACCATTTCTTAGATCAAAAAGAAAATTTACTGACAGTTCTTGACAGCTTGTAATTTTTATTTTCCAGGTTGTATATCTGTCTAACAGGGACTTGAATGGGGCCTTATTTCCATATGAAATAGCCTTGTAATACTCATTGCAAATAACAGCCTAAGAATGTAATGCGACTATTGATAAACTGTAACCTCTTCCCTTAAGGAAGGCTTGTTTATGATATGTAGTGGTCTGCGACTTAATGCAAACAATGACTTCATGCTTTGTCAGCTACCATCCAGCCTCTAATTGGCCTTCTGCATTGTAGTTTAGGAAGGAGGAAGAGGAGTTTGCCCTCTTCTTGTTGTGAATAGAGGTCCTAGTACTATGATAGGAACAATTTTCACCATTTATACAAAACGTGTATCAAGTCAATTAGCTCAGTACCCGGTGCCCTGTTTCCTGTACTGAGCTTCTCTTCCAATACAAGGATTAATCTATAGTGTTAATTTTGCAAATCCCAAATCAGTTGTCAGTCTCTTCAAGTATTCTTTACCTTGCAATGATTCTTTTACTTATGGTATATTTACACTGCTGTTTTTAGTGGCAGATACTTTTTAGATTTTTGGCTACAGAATTTAGAATTATTTCAGATGGCATTTCCTTAGGAAAAAAAGAGAAGGGAGTATAGAAAAAAACTGTTTCCCTCACGTGAAATTTATTTCTCTGTCATGGTCACCAACTACATCATAGACTGTAGTGCATAAACATGTAAAGCTGTCTTTACTGTTGCTACACTTGTAGAAGGTTATTTCAAGAAGATATTTCTTCATGGACAGTTTCTTGTATTTTCACTCTTAAGTCTATTCCTAGCTAATAGATATAAATTCTCCTTGTGCCAATACTGTTCTCTAGTTTAATTAACTTTTCTTCCTGTAGAATTTACCCTTCTGATATCATATCCTTTTTTATTTTGTTAGTCTAAATATGTCAGTCTATGTTGCAAAATAGGCTCTGTGTTCTCTTGGACATCCTAATGGCCCTTCACTGCACCTGCTGCAGTTTGAATAATCTTTCTTACAACTGGACTATTCAGTGTGTTTTGGCATGACACAGGACATATTGTGCAAAGTTCAACGATATACCGGACTAAAAATTAGCATTTCTAAATTAGAAGCAGATTTCGGAGGGGTTAATTTGATCAGGCTGAAACACTGTGTTCTAGATGATGTCTAGACACCATGACTGTGTCATGTATTTCCTTTTTCAGAGGAAGTTACAGGTTAGAATTACACTTGCCTTTTCCACAGCACTGCATATATAGGTCATTTAAATCGTTGTGATAGTACTTTACTCAGATCTTTCTCATGGTTAGTCTGGTTCCAACTTAGTTCTGCAGAGCATGCCTTTGTGTTCATGAGCACTTTGCTTGGCTATGTGTTGTCCCCTTTGGGTTTCCTTAGACCTTAGAGTTGTTCTGTAGTTCCACTAAGGCCTTTATCTTTGCAAAGCCGCTAACCTTTTAGTAACAGATTTTATTAGCAGTTGCATGCTTTTGAGAAAATAATAAAGAGGATGAGCCCCAAACCAGCCATTGAGTAACTGTTAGAAAACGGTCCCAGACAAAGAGTACCCCATTCAATATAGACTGTTGTCCCATCTGATTAGACAGTTCCTTCTCCACTGTAGTCTCTTTCATTACTTCCAATGGTCTGGTATATAAGGTGCTTTATAAATCCAGGTTTTAATCTAAAAATGTGTTTCAATTTTTATCTGATCTAGTCATATACTACTTAATTTAGAGAACTCATGAAAGTGCAGAACTTTTTCTTATTTTTTCTTTTTTTTTAGCTTGCAACATTTTGATTACTATACAGTTTTAAACACAGGAATGACCAGCAGTTTTTGAGTAACCTTTATCAGTGATATACGCAATAATATGAGTCACCTGGATTCCCTGTGGGTCACTAGTCTTCTTACTGTTATGTATTTTTCTCAAAGCATTTTAATTTTCCTGTCATTTTACTATTCCTTAGTAAACTGACAGCTAAAAGCATAGACCAATTAGTTAGCAAAACTAATATAAATAAGTATTACAACAATAAGTATATAACAATCAGGTTATTGATGTAAAAATATATTGAGTCTTAAGAATATTTACATTGTTAGCTTGGGAAATGAAATTTAAATGATTTTGAAAATCTAGTGTGGTCACCTCCCACAAGGATTAGGATATCTCTGGATCTGGGATTTCTTGCTCACTTGTGAAGGTTTTATGGTACTGGGATTCTTTTGTATGACTACTAGAGCTTTCTCCTTAGTCTGATACATTCCATCATAGCAAATTGAGTTTTTATATGCTTCCTAAGTTAAATGTTGTCAGAAAGGACAGACCTTCTGGACATGAGCTCCTTAGTGTCACCTGAATACAGAAGGATTTTAGTCAGATATGTGGGTTTTTTTCTGGTTGGTGTTTGTCTGGAGATTTTCTTTGGGTATACTCTTGAACTTTGTCTGTGCGTCACAAACATCATGTGGAGAACCCTGAGCTCAGACCTGTGTTTGGGGCCAGTATAGTTTCAGCCACAGGACAGCTTTTTCTCTTAGGTTGCACACTGTTATCCTCACTTGTAATATTATAGGCAATTCATCATTTGGGAACCACAGTTAAAATACTGTTTTGATGATGTGTCCTGTTGTTCATTGCAGAATTCATGTAATTAAATCTGCAGTGCACAGCTTGTACTTTTAATTACAAGAATTATTGTGTAATAAAATACATTTCTTTCATTATGTCTGCTAATATTTAGGAAATCTTCGTCAGTACAGTGTAGGAGTACATTTTCTGTATCTGACATAAAACCATGAATTCAGTAATGACTTCAGAGCAGCTGGTCATTTTCTGTGAATTAATGACTTGCTGGGATGAGTTAATAATTTAAGATAATCACCTAGCAGCCTACCTCAGCCAACCATTCATTCTAAAAAAGTGTCAAGAGCAAACATGGCTAATGTAGGGTAAAATATATTATTAAATGTTTAGCTTATAATAGCAATAGTATTGATACTTCCAGAAGCATTTAGCTGTGTGTATGCGAACAGTGTATTACGGTGTTGCTAATTTTTAGGAAAAAAGTGATAAATACTGTATGGGAGAACAGGTGTACTGAAAAGGAAGCTTTTCAGTAAACTTTGAAATTCTAGAGGTTTTTTTTGCTTTTGTAATGTGATCATGGTATAAAATGTTCTCTTTTTGCAACTGTTGTAGTAGAACTATAAATGTAGCTGGAACTGGACGCAATATTCCAGATGCGGTC